>NW_027437665.1:0-235743 GCF_965140245.1 Athene noctua
GCCGTAAAACGCGATTTTCGGCGAAAACGTGTACGTTTCTTCCCGCCACAGGAGCTGCTAGCCGGAATTCTCTGCCTGGTTCTACCCCTGCCCGGAACGCTACCGTTCGTCCTCCGTGCTTGCTTTTTCTCAGAAAGAGCCGTGGTGTGCGTTTTCGCCGGAAAACGCGTTTCGGCCGAAAACGTGTACGTTTGCCACTTCCCGGCCACAGGGAAGCTGCTAGCCGGGAATTCACTGCCTGGTTCTACCCGCTGCCCGGAACGCTACGCAGGGCAAAAGCGATTCTCGTCCTCCGTGCTTGCTTTTTCTCAGAAAGAGCCGTGGTGTGCGTTTTCGCCGGAAAACGCGTTTTCGGCCGAAAACGTGTACGTTTGCACTTCCCGGCCACAGGGAAGCTGCTAGACTCAGAAAGAGCCGTGGTGTGCGTTTTCGCCGCAAAACGCGTTTTCGGCCGAAAACGTGTACGTTTGCACTTCCCGGCCACAGGGAAGCTGCTAGCCGGAATTCTCTGCCTGGTTCTACCCGCTGCCCGGAACGCTACTCAGGGAAAAAGCGATTCTCGTCCTCCGTGCTTGCTTTTTCTCAGAAAGAGCCGTGGTGTGCGTTTTCGCCGTAAACGCGTTTTCGGCCGAAACGTGTACGTTTGCACTTCCCGGCCACAGGGAAGCTGCTAGACGGCAATTCGCTGCCTGGTTCTACCCGCTGCCCGGAACGCTACGCAGGGCAAAAGCGATTTTCGTCCTCCGTGCTTGCTTTTTCTCAGAAAGAGCCGTGGTGTGCTTTTTCGCCGGAAAACGCGTTTTCGGCCGAAAACGTGTACGTTTGCACTTCCTGGCCACAGGGAAGCTGCTAGCCGGCAATTCGCTGCCTATTTCTACCCGCTGCTCAGAACGCTACGGAGGGCAAAACGATTCTCGTCCTCCGTGCTTGCTTTTTCTCAGAAAGAGCCGTGGTGTGCGTTTTCTCCAGAAAACGCGTTTTCGGCCGGAAACGTGTACGTTTGCACTTCCCGGCCACAGGGAAGCTGCTAGCCGGCAATTCTCTGCCTGGTTCTACCCGCTGCACAGAACGCTACGCAGGGCAAAAGCGATTCTCGTCCTCCGTGCTTGCTTTTTCTCAGAAAGAGCCGTGGTGTGCGTTTTCGCCGGAAAACGCGTTTTCGGCCGAAAACGTGTACGTTTGCTCTTCCCCGCCACAGGGAAGCTGCTAGCCGGGAATTCTCTGCCTGGTTCTACCCGCTGCCCGGAACGCTACGCAGGGCAAAAGCGGTTCTCGTCCTCCGTGCTTGCTTTTTCTCAGAAAGAGCCGTGGTGTGCGTTTTCGCCGGAAAAAGGGTTTTCGGCCGAAAACGTGTACGTTTGCACTTCCCGGCCACAGGGAAGCTGCTGGCCGGGAATTCTCTGCCTGGTTCTACCCGCTGCCCGGAACGCTACGCAGGGCAAAAGCGATTCTCGTCCTCCGTGCTTGCTTTTTCTCAGAAAGAGCCGTGGTGTGCGTTTTCGCCGGAAAACGCGTTTTCGGCCGAAAACGTGTACGTTTGCACTTCCCGGCCACAGGGAAGCTGCTGGCCGGGAATTCTCTGCCTGGTTCTACCCGCTGCCCGGAACGCTACGCAGGGCAAAAGCGATTCTCGTCCTCCGTGCTTGCTTTTTCTCAGAAAGAGCCGTGGTGTGCGTTTTCGCCGGAAAACGCGTTTTCGGCCGAAAACGTGTACGTTTGCACTTCCCGGCCACAGGGAAGCTGCTAGCCGGGAATTCTCTGCCTGGTTCTACCCGCTGCCCGGAACGCTACGCAGGGCAAAAGCGATTCTCGTCCTCCGTGCTTGCTTTTTCTCAGAAAGAGCCGTGGTGTGCGTTTTAGCCGTAAAACGCGTTTTCGGCCGAAAACGTGTACGTTTGCACTTCCCGGCCACAGGGAAGCTGCTAGCCGGGAATTCTCTGCCTGGTTCTACCCGCTGCCCGGAACGCTACGCAGGGCAAAAGCGATTCTCGTCCTCCGTGCTTGCTTTTTCTCAGAAAGAGCCGTGGTGTGCGTTTTCGCCGGAAAACGCGTTTTCGGCCGAAAACGTGTACGTTTGCACTTCCCGGCCACAGGGAAGCTGCTAGCCGGGAATTCACTGCCTGGTTCTACCCGCTGCCCGGAACGCTACGCAGGGCAAAAGCGATTCTCGTCCTCCGTGCTTGCTTTTTCTCAGAAAGAGCCGTTGTGTGCGTTTTCGCCGGAAAACGCGTTTTCGGCCGAAAACGTGTACGTTTGCACTTCCCGGCCACAGGGAAGCTGCTAGACGGGAATTCTCTGCCTGGTTCTACCCGCTGCCCGGAACGCTACGCAGGGCAAAAGCGATTCTCGTCCTCCGTGCTTGCTTTTTCTCAGAAAGAGCCGTGGTGTGCGTTTTCGCCGGAAAACGCGTTTTCGGCCGAAAACGTGTACGTTTGCACTTCCCCGCCACAGGGAAGCTGCTAGCCGGGAATTCTCTGCCTGGTTCTACCCGCTGCCCGGAACGCTACTCAGGGAAAAAGCGATTCTCGTCCTCCGTGCTTGCTTTTTCTCAGAAAGAGCCGTGGTGTGCGTTTTCGCCGTAAACGCGTTTTCGGCCGAAAACGTGTACGTTTGCACTTCCCGGCCACAGGGAAGCTGCTAGCCGGCAATTCGCTGCCTGGTTCTACCCGCTGCCCGGAACGCTACGCAGGGCAAAAGCGATTTTCGTCCTCCGTGCTTGCTTTTTCTCAGAAAGAGCCGTGGTGTGCTTTTTCGCCGGAAAACGCGTTTTCGGCCGAAAACGTGTACGTTTGCACTTCCTGGCCACAGGGAAGCTGCTAGCCGGCAATTCGCTGCCTATTTCTACCCGCTGCTCAGAACGCTACGGAGGGCAAAAACGATTCTCGTCCTCCGTGCTTGCTTTTTCTCAGAAAGAGCCGTGGTGTGCGTTTTCTCCAGAAAACGCGTTTTCGGCCGGAAACGTGTACGTTTGCACTTCCCGGCCACAGGGAAGCAGCTAGCCGGCAATTCTCTGCCTGGTTCTACCCGCTGCACAGAACGCTACGCAGGGCAAAAGCGATTCTCGTCCTCCGTGCTTGCTTTTTCTCAGAAAGAGCCGTGGTGTGCGTTTTCGCCGGAAAACGCGTTTTCGACCGAAAACGTTTACGTTTGCACTTCCCGGCCACAGGGAAGCTGCTAGACGGGAATTCTCTGCCTGGTTCTACCCGCTGCCCGGAACGCTACGCAGGGCAAAAGCGATTCTCGTCCTCCGTGCTTGCTTTTTCTCAGAAAGAGCCGTGGTGTGCGTTTTCGCCGGAAAACGCGTTTTCGGCCGAAAACGTGTACGTTTGCACTTCCCGGCCACAGGGAAGCTGCTAGCCGGGAATTCTCTGCCTGGTTCTACCCGCTGCCCGGAACGCTACGCAGGGCAAAAGCGATTCTCGTCCTCCGTGCTTGCTTTTTCTCAGAAAGAGCCGTGGTGTGCGTTTTCGCCGTAAAACGCGTTTTCGGCCGAAAACGTGTACGTTTGCACTTCCCCGCCACAGGGAAGCTGCTAGCCGGGAATTCTCTGCCTGGTTCTATCCGCTGCCCGGAACACTATGCAGGGCAAAAGCGATTCTCGTCCTCCGTGCTTGCTTTTTCTCAGAAAGAGCCGTGGTGTGCGTTTTCGCCGCAAAACGCGTTTTCGGCCGAAAACGTGTACGTTTGCTCTTCCCCGCCACAGGGAAGCTGCTAGCCGGGAATTCTCTGCCTGGTTCTACCCGCTGCCCGGAACACTATGCAGGGCAAAAGCGATTCTCGTCCTCCGTGCTTGCTTTTTCTCAGAAAGAGCCGTGGTGTGCGTTTTCGCCGGAAAACGCGTTTTCGGCCGAAAACGTGTACGTTTGCTCTTCCCCGCCACAGGGAAGCTGCTAGCCGGGAATTCTCTGCCTGGTTCTACCCGCTGCCCGGAACGCTACGCAGGGCAAAAGCGGTTCTCGTCCTCCGTGCTTGCTTTTTCTCAGAAAGAGCCGTGGTGTGCGTTTTCGCCGGAAAACGCGTTTTCGGCCGAAAACGTGTACGTTTGCACTTCCCGGCCACAGGGAAGCTGCTGGCCGGGAATTCTCTGCCTGGTTCTACCCGCTGCCCGGAACGCTACGCAGGGCAAAAGCGATTCTCGTCCTCCGTGCTTGCTTTTTCTCAGAAAGAGCCGTGGTGTGCGTTTTCGCCGGAAAACGCGTTTTCGGCCGAAAACGTGTACGTTTGCACTTCCCGGCCACAGGGAAGCTGCTAGCCGGGAATTCTCTGCCTGGTTCTACCCGCTGCCCGGAACGCTACGCAGGGCAAAAGCGATTCTCGTTCTCCGTGCTTGCTTTTTCTCAGAAAGAGCCGTGGTGTGCGTTTTCGCCGGAAAACTCGTTTTCGGCCGAAAACGTGTACGTTTGCACTTCCCGGCCACAGGGAAGCTGCTAGCCGGGAATTCTCTGCCTGGTTCTACCCGCTGCCCGGAACGCTACGCAGGGCAAAAGCGATTCTCGTCCTCCGTGCTTGCTTTTTCTCAGAAAGAGCCGTGGTGTGCGTTTTCGCCGGAAAACGCGTTTTCGGCCGAAAACGTGTACGTTTGCACTTCCCGGCCACAGGGAAGCTGCTAGCCGGGAATTCTCTGCCTGGTTCTACCCGCTGCCCGGAACGCTACGCAGGGCAAAAGCGATTCTAGTCCTCCGTGCTTGCTTTTTCTCAGAAAGAGCCGTGGTGTGCGTTTTCGCCGGAAAACGCGTTTTCGGCCGAAAACGTGTACGTTTGCACTTCCCCGCCACAGGGAAGCTGCTAGCCGGGAATTCTCTGCCTGGTTCTACCCGCTGCCCGGAACACTATGCAGGGCAAAAGCGATTCTCGTCCTCCGTGCTTGCTTTTTCTCAGAAAGAGCCGTGGTGTGCGTTTTCGCCGCAAAACGCGTTTTCGGCCGAAAACGTGTACGTTTGATCTTCCCCGCCACAGGGAAGCTGCTAGCCGGGAATTCTCTGCCTGGTTCTACCCGCTGCCCGGAACGCTACGCAGGGCAAAAGCGGTTCTCGTCCTCCGTGCTTGCTTTTTCTCAGAAAGAGCCGTGGTGTGCGTTTTCGCCGGAAAACGCGTTTTCGGCCGAAAACGTGTACGTTTGCACTTCCCGGCCACAGGGAAGCTGCTGGCCGGGAATTCTCTGCCTGGTTCTACCCGTTGCCCGGAACGCTACGCAGGGCAAAAGCGATTCTCGTCCTCCGTGCTTGCTTTTTCTCAGAAAGAGCCGTGGTGTGCGTTTTCGCGGGAAAACGTGTTTTCGGCCGAAAACGTGTACATTTGCACTTCCCGGCCACAGGGAAGCTGCTAGCCGGGAATTCTCTGCCTGGTTCTACCCGCTGCCCGGAACGCTACGCAGGGCAAAAGCGATTCTCGTCCTCCGTGCTTGCTTTTTCTCAGAAAGAGCCGTGGTGTGCGTTTTCGCCGCAAAACGCGTTTTCGGCCGAAAACGTGTACGTTTGCACTTCCCCGCCACAGGGAAGCTGCTAGCCGGGAATTCTCTGCCTGGTTCTACCCGCTGCCCGGAACGCTACTCAGGGAAAAAGCGATTCTCGTCCTCCGTGCTTGCTTTTTCTCAGAAAGAGCCGTGGTGTGCGTTTTCGCCGTAAACGCGTTTTCGGCCGAAAACGTGTACGTTTGCACTTCCCCGCCACAGGGAAGCTGCTAGCCGGGAATTCTCTGCCTGGTTCTACCCGCTGCCCGGAACACTATGCAGGGCAAAAGCGATTCTCGTCCTCCGTGCTTGCTTTTTCTCAGAAAGAGCCGTGGTGTGCGTTTTCGCCGCAAAACGCGTTTTCGGCCGAAAACGTGTACGTTTGATCTTCCCCGCCACAGGGAAGCTGCTAGCCGGGAATTCTCTGCCTGGTTCTACCCGCTGCCCGGAACGCTACGCAGGGCAAAAGCGGTTCTCGTCCTCCGTGCTTGCTTTTTCTCAGAAAGAGCCGTGGTGTGCGTTTTCGCCGGAAAACGCGTTTTCGGCCGAAAACGTGTACGTTTGCACTTCCCGGCCACAGGGAAGCTGCTGGCCGGGAATTCTCTGCCTGGTTCTACCCGCTGCCCGGAACGCTACGCAGGGCAAAAGCGATTCTCGTCCTCCGTGCTTGCTTTTTCTCAGAAAGAGCCGTGGTGTGCGTTTTCGCGGGAAAACGTGTTTTCGGCCGAAAACGTGTACATTTGCACTTCCCGGCCACAGGGAAGCTGCTAGCCGGGAATTCTCTGCCTGGTTCTACCCGCTGCCCGGAACGCTACGCAGGGCAAAAGCGATTCTCGTCCTCCGTGCTTGCTTTTTCTCAGAAAGAGCCGTGGTGTGCGTTTTCGCCGCAAAACGCGTTTTCGGCCGAAAACGTGTACGTTTGCACTTCCCCGCCACAGGGAAGCTGCTAGCCCGGAATTCTCTGCCTGGTTCTACCCGCTGCCCGGAACGCTACTCAGGGAAAAAGCGATTCTCGTCCTCCGTGCTTGCTTTTTCTCAGAAAGAGCCGTGGTGTGCGTTTTCGCCGTAAACGCGTTTTCGGCCGAAAACGTGTACGTTTGCACTTCCCCGCCACAGGGAAGCTGCTAGCCGGGAATTCTCTGCCTGGTTCTACCCGCTGCCCGGAACACTATGCAGGGCAAAAGCGATTCTCGTCCTCCGTGCTTGCTTTTTCTCAGAAAGAGCCGTGGTGTGCGTTTTCGCCGCAAAACGCGTTTTCGGCCGAAAACGTGTACGTTTGCTCTTCCCGGCCACAGGGAAGCTGCTAGCCGGGAATTCTCTGCCTGGTTCTACCCGCTGCCCGGAACGCTACGCAGGGCAAAAGCGATTCTCGTCCTCCGTGCTTGCTTTTTCTCAGAAAGAGCCGTGGTGTGCGTTTTAGCCGGAAAACGCGTTTTCGGCCGAAAACGTGTACGTTTGCACTTCCCGGCCACAGGGAAGCTGCTAGCCGGGAATTCTCTGCCTGGTTCTACCCGCTGCCCGGAACGCTACGCAGGGCAAAAGCGATTCTCGTCCTCCGTGCTTGCTTTTTCTCAGAAAGAGCCGTGGTGTCCGTTTTCGCCGGAAAACGCGTTTTCGGCCGAAAACGTGTACGTTTGCACTTCCCCGCCACAGGGAAGCTGCTAGCCGGGAATTCTCTGCCTGGTTCTACCCGCTGCCCGGAACGCTACGCAGGGCAAAAGCGATTCTCGTCCTCCGTGCTTGCTTTTTCTCAGAAAGAGCCGTGGTGTGCGTTTTCGCCGGAAAACGCGTTTTCGGCCGAAAACGTGTACGTTTGCACTTCCCGGCCACAGGGAAGCTGCTAGCCGGGAATTCACTGCCTGGTTCTACCCGCTGCCCGGAACGCTACGCAGGGCAAAAGCGATTCTCGTCCTCCGTGCTTGCTTTTTCTCAGAAAGAGCCGTGGTGTGCGTTTTCGCCGGAAAACGCGTTTTCGGCCGAAAACGTGTACGTTTGCACTTCCCGGCCACAGGGAAGCTGCTAGCCGGGAATTCTCTGCCTGGTTCTACCCGCTGCCCGGAACGCTACGCAGGGCAAAAGCGATTCTCGTCCTCCGTGCTTGCTTTTTCTCAGAAAGAGCCGTGGTGTGCGTTTTCGCCGCAAAACGCGTTTTCAGCCGAAAACGTGTACGTTTGCACTTCCCGGCCACAGGGAAGCTGCTAGCCGGGAATTCTCTGCCTGGTTCTACCCGCTGCCCGGAACGCTACTCAGGGAAAAAGCGATTCTCGTCCTCCGTGCTTGCTTTTTCTCAGAAAGAGCCGTGGTGTGCGTTTTCGCCGTAAACGCGTTTTCGGCCGAAAACGTGTACGTTTGCACTTCCCAGCTACAGGGAAGCTGCTAGCCGGGAATTCGCTGCCTACTTCTACCCGCTGCTCGGAACGCTACGCAGGGCAAAAGCGATTCTCGTCCTCCGTGCTTGCTTTTTCTCAGAAAGAGCCGTGGTGTGCGTTTTCGCCGGAAAACGCGTTTTCGGCCGAAAACGTGTACGTTTGCACTTCCCCGCCACAGGGAAGCTGCTAGCCGGGAATTCTCTGCCTGGTTCTACCCGCTGCCCGGAACGCTACTCAGGGAAAAAGCGATTCTCGTCCTCCGTGCTTGCTTTTTCTCAGAAAGAGCCGTGGTGTGCGTTTTCGCCGTAAACGCGTTTTCGGCCGAAAACGTGTACGTTTGCACTTCCCCGCCACAGGGAAGCTGCTAGCCGGGAATTCTCTGCCTGGTTCTACCCGCTGCCCGGAACGCTACGCAGGGCAAAAGCGATTCTCGTCCTCCGTGCTTGCTTTTTCTCAGAAAGAGCCGTGGTGTGCGTTTTCGCCGGAAAACGCGTTTTCGGCCGAAAACGTGTACGTTTGCACTTCCCCGCCACAGGGAAGCTGCTAGCCGGGAATTCACTGCCTATTTCTACCCGCTGCTCGGAACGCTACGCAGGGCAAAAGCGATTCTCGTCCTCCGTGCTTGCTTTTTCTCAGAAAGAGCCGTGGTGTGCGTTTTCGCCGGAAAACGCGTTTTCGGCCGAAAACGTGTACGTTTGCACTTCCCGGCCACAGGGAAGCTGCTAGCCGGGAATTCTCTGCCTGGTTCTACCCGCTGCCCGGAACGCTACGCAGGGCAAAAGCAATTCTCGTCCTCCGTGCTTGCTTTTTCTCAGAAAGAGCCGTGGTGTGCGTTTTCGCCGGAAAACGCGTTTTCAGCCGAAAACGTGTACGTTTGCACTTCCCCGCCACAGGGAAGCTGCTAGCCGGGAATTCGCTGCCTATTTCTACCCGCTGCTCGGAACGCTACGCAGGGCAAAAGCGATTCTCGTCCTCCGTGCTTGCTTTTTCTCAGAAAGAGCCGTGGTGTGCGTTTTCGCCGGAAAACGCGTTTTCGGCCGAAAACGTGTACGTTTGCTCTTCCCGGCCACAGGGAAGCTGCTAGCCGGGAATTCTCTGCCTGGTTCTACCCGCTGCCCGGAACGCTACGCAGGGCAAAAGCGGTTCTCGTCCTCCGTGCTTGCTTTTTCTCAGAAAGAGCCGTGGTGTGCGTTTTCGCCGGAAAACGCGTTTTCGGCCGAAAACGTGTACGTTTGCACTTCCCAGCCACAGGGAAACTGCTAGCCGGGAATTCTCTGCCTGGTTCTACCCGCTGCCCGGAACGCTACGCAGGGCAAAAGCGATTCTCGTCCTCCGTGCTTGCTTTTTCTCAGAAAGAGCCGTGGTGTGCGTTTTCGCCGGAAAACGCGTTTTCGGCCGAAAACGTGTACGTTTGCACTTCCCGGCCACAGGGAAGCTGCTAGACGGGAATTCTCTGCCTGGTTCTACCCGCTGCCCGGAACGCTACGCAGGGCAAAAGCGATTCTCGTCCTCCGTGCTTGCTTTTTCTCAGAAAGAGCCGTGGTGTGCGTTTTCGCCGCAAAACGCGTTTTCGGCCGAAAACGTGTACGTTTGCACTTCCCCGCCACAGGGAAGCTGCTAGCCGGGAATTCTCTGCCTGGTTCTACCCGCTGCCCGGAACGCTACTCAGGGAAAAAGCGATTCTCGTCCTCCGTGCTTGCTTTTTCTCAGAAAGAGCCGTGGTGTGCGTTTTCGCCGTAAACGCGTTTTCGGCCGAAAACGTGTACGTTTGCACTTCCCCGCCACAGGGAAGCTGCTAGCCGGGAATTCTCTGCCTGGTTCTACCCGCTGCCCGGAACACTATGCAGGGCAAAAGCGATTCTCGTCCTCCGTGCTTGCTTTTTCTCAGAAAGAGCCGTGGTGTGCGTTTTCGCCGCAAAACGCGTTTTCGGCCGAAAACGTGTACGTTTGATCTTCCCCGCCACAGGGAAGCTGCTAGCCGGGAATTCTCTGCCTGGTTCTACCCGCTGCCCGGAACGCTACGCAGGGCAAAAGCGGTTCTCGTCCTCCGTGCTTGCTTTTTCTCAGAAAGAGCCGTGGTGTGCGTTTTCGCCGGAAAACGCGTTTTCGGCCGAAAACGTGTACGTTTGCACTTCCCGGCCACAGGGAAGCTGCTGGCCGGGAATTCTCTGCCTGGTTCTACCCGCTGCCCGGAACGCTACGCAGGGCAAAAGCGATTCTCGTCCTCCGTGCTTGCTTTTTCTCAGAAAGAGCCGTGGTGTGCGTTTTCGCGGGAAAACGTGTTTTCGGCCGAAAACGTGTACATTTGCACTTCCCGGCCACAGGGAAGCTGCTAGCCGGGAATTCTCTGCCTGGTTCTACCCGCTGCCCGGAACGCTACGCAGGGCAAAAGCGATTCTCGTCCTCCGTGCTTGCTTTTTCTCAGAAAGAGCCGTGGTGTGCGTTTTCGCCGCAAAACGCGTTTTCGGCCGAAAACGTGTACGTTTGCACTTCCCCGCCACAGGGAAGCTGCTAGCCCGGAATTCTCTGCCTGGTTCTACCCGCTGCCCGGAACGCTACTCAGGGAAAAAGCGATTCTCGTCCTCCGTGCTTGCTTTTTCTCAGAAAGAGCCGTGGTGTGCGTTTTCGCCGTAAACGCGTTTTCGGCCGAAAACGTGTACGTTTGCACTTCCCCGCCACAGGGAAGCTGCTAGCCGGGAATTCTCTGCCTGGTTCTACCCGCTGCCCGGAACACTATGCAGGGCAAAAGCGATTCTCGTCCTCCGTGCTTGCTTTTTCTCAGAAAGAGCCGTGGTGTGCGTTTTCGCCGCAAAACGCGTTTTCGGCCGAAAACGTGTACGTTTGCTCTTCCCGGCCACAGGGAAGCTGCTAGCCGGGAATTCTCTGCCTGGTTCTACCCGCTGCCCGGAACGCTACGCAGGGCAAAAGCGATTCTCGTCCTCCGTGCTTGCTTTTTCTCAGAAAGAGCCGTGGTGTGCGTTTTAGCCGGAAAACGCGTTTTCGGCCGAAAACGTGTACGTTTGCACTTCCCGGCCACAGGGAAGCTGCTAGCCGGGAATTCTCTGCCTGGTTCTACCCGCTGCCCGGAACGCTACGCAGGGCAAAAGCGATTCTCGTCCTCCGTGCTTGCTTTTTCTCAGAAAGAGCCGTGGTGTCCGTTTTCGCCGGAAAACGCGTTTTCGGCCGAAAACGTGTACGTTTGCACTTCCCCGCCACAGGGAAGCTGCTAGCCGGGAATTCTCTGCCTGGTTCTACCCGCTGCCCGGAACGCTACGCAGGGCAAAAGCGATTCTCGTCCTCCGTGCTTGCTTTTTCTCAGAAAGAGCCGTGGTGTGCGTTTTCGCCGGAAAACGCGTTTTCGGCCGAAAACGTGTACGTTTGCACTTCCCGGCCACAGGGAAGCTGCTAGCCGGGAATTCACTGCCTGGTTCTACCCGCTGCCCGGAACGCTACGCAGGGCAAAAGCGATTCTCGTCCTCCGTGCTTGCTTTTTCTCAGAAAGAGCCGTGGTGTGCGTTTTCGCCGGAAAACGCGTTTTCGGCCGAAAACGTGTACGTTTGCACTTCCCGGCCACAGGGAAGCTGCTAGCCGGGAATTCTCTGCCTGGTTCTACCCGCTGCCCGGAACGCTACGCAGGGCAAAAGCGATTCTCGTCCTCCGTGCTTGCTTTTTCTCAGAAAGAGCCGTGGTGTGCGTTTTCGCCGCAAAACGCGTTTTCAGCCGAAAACGTGTACGTTTGCACTTCCCGGCCACAGGGAAGCTGCTAGCCGGGAATTCTCTGCCTGGTTCTACCCGCTGCCCGGAACGCTACTCAGGGAAAAAGCGATTCTCGTCCTCCGTGCTTGCTTTTTCTCAGAAAGAGCCGTGGTGTGCGTTTTCGCCGTAAACGCGTTTTCGGCCGAAAACGTGTACGTTTGCACTTCCCAGCTACAGGGAAGCTGCTAGCCGGGAATTCGCTGCCTACTTCTACCCGCTGCTCGGAACGCTACGCAGGGCAAAAGCGATTCTCGTCCTCCGTGCTTGCTTTTTCTCAGAAAGAGCCGTGGTGTGCGTTTTCGCCGGAAAACGCGTTTTCGGCCGAAAACGTGTACGTTTGCACTTCCCCGCCACAGGGAAGCTGCTAGCCGGGAATTCTCTGCCTGGTTCTACCCGCTGCCCGGAACGCTACTCAGGGAAAAAGCGATTCTCGTCCTCCGTGCTTGCTTTTTCTCAGAAAGAGCCGTGGTGTGCGTTTTCGCCGTAAACGCGTTTTCGGCCGAAAACGTGTACGTTTGCACTTCCCCGCCACAGGGAAGCTGCTAGCCGGGAATTCTCTGCCTGGTTCTACCCGCTGCCCGGAACGCTACGCAGGGCAAAAGCGATTCTCGTCCTCCGTGCTTGCTTTTTCTCAGAAAGAGCCGTGGTGTGCGTTTTCGCCGGAAAACGCGTTTTCGGCCGAAAACGTGTACGTTTGCACTTCCCCGCCACAGGGAAGCTGCTAGCCGGGAATTCACTGCCTATTTCTACCCGCTGCTCGGAACGCTACGCAGGGCAAAAGCGATTCTCGTCCTCCGTGCTTGCTTTTTCTCAGAAAGAGCCGTGGTGTGCGTTTTCGCCGGAAAACGCGTTTTCGGCCGAAAACGTGTACGTTTGCACTTCCCGGCCACAGGGAAGCTGCTAGCCGGGAATTCTCTGCCTGGTTCTACCCGCTGCCCGGAACGCTACGCAGGGCAAAAGCAATTCTCGTCCTCCGTGCTTGCTTTTTCTCAGAAAGAGCCGTGGTGTGCGTTTTCGCCGGAAAACGCGTTTTCAGCCGAAAACGTGTACGTTTGCACTTCCCCGCCACAGGGAAGCTGCTAGCCGGGAATTCGCTGCCTATTTCTACCCGCTGCTCGGAACGCTACGCAGGGCAAAAGCGATTCTCGTCCTCCGTGCTTGCTTTTTCTCAGAAAGAGCCGTGGTGTGCGTTTTCGCCGGAAAACGCGTTTTCGGCCGAAAACGTGTACGTTTGCTCTTCCCGGCCACAGGGAAGCTGCTAGCCGGGAATTCTCTGCCTGGTTCTACCCGCTGCCCGGAACGCTACGCAGGGCAAAAGCGGTTCTCGTCCTCCGTGCTTGCTTTTTCTCAGAAAGAGCCGTGGTGTGCGTTTTCGCCGGAAAACGCGTTTTCGGCCGAAAACGTGTACGTTTGCACTTCCCAGCCACAGGGAAACTGCTAGCCGGGAATTCTCTGCCTGGTTCTACCCGCTGCCCGGAACGCTACGCAGGGCAAAAGCGATTCTCGTCCTCCGTGCTTGCTTTTTCTCAGAAAGAGCCGTGGTGTGCGTTTTCGCCGGAAAACGCGTTTTCGGCCGAAAACGTGTACGTTTGCACTTCCCGGCCACAGGGAAGCTGCTAGCCGGGAATTCTCTGCCTGGTTCTACCCGCTGCCCGGAACGCTACGCAGGGCAAAAGCGATTCTCGTCCTCCGTGCTTGCTTTTTCTCAGAAAGAGCCGTGGTGTGCGTTTTCGCCGGAAAACGCGTTTTCGGCCGAAAACGTGTACGTTTGCACTTCCCGGCCACAGGGAAGCTGCTAGACGGGAATTCTCTGCCTGGTTCTACCCGCTGCCCGGAACGCTACGCAGGGCAAAAGCGATTCTCGTCCTCCGTGCTTGCTTTTTCTCAGAAAGAGCCGTGGTGTGCGTTTTCGCCGGAAAACGCGTTTTCGGCCGAAAACGTGTACGTTTGCACTTCCCCGCCACAGGGAAGCTGCTAGCCGGGAATTCACTGCCTGGTTCTACCCGCTGCCCGGAACGCTACGCAGGGCAAAAGCGATTCTCGTCCTCCGTGCTTGCTTTTTCTCAGAAAGAGCCGTGGTGTGCGTTTTCGCCGGAAAACGCGTTTTCGGCCGAAAACGTGTACGTTTGCACTTCCCGGCCACAGGGAAGCTGCTAGACGGGAATTCTCTGCCTGGTTCTACCCGCTGCCCGGAACGCTACGCAGGGCAAAAGCGATTCTCGTCCTCCGTGCTTGCTTTTTCTCAGAAAGAGCCGTGGTGTGCGTTTTCGCCGCAAAACGCGTTTTCAGCCGAAAACGTGTACGTTTGCACTTCCCGGCCACAGGGAAGCTGCTAGCCGGGAATTCTCTGCCTGGTTCTACCCGCTGCCCGGAACGCTACTCAGGGAAAAAGCGATTCTCGTCCTCCGTGCTTGCTTTTTCTCAGAAAGAGCCGTGGTGTGCGTTTTCGCCGGAAAACGCGTTTTCGGCCGAAAACGTGTACGTTTGCACTTCCCCGCCACAGGGAAGCTGCTAGCCGGGAATTCTCTGCCTGGTTCTACCCGCTGCCCGGAACGCTACGCAGGGCAAAAGCGATTCTCGTCCTCCGTGCTTGCTTTTTCTCAGAAAGAGCCGTGGTGTGCGTTTTCGCCGGAAAACGCGTTTTCGGCCGAAAACGTGTACGTTTGCACTTCCCAGCTACAGAGAAGCTGCTAGCCGGGAATTCGCTGCCTACTTCTACCCGCTGCTCGGAACGCTACGCAGGGCAAAAGCGATTGTCGTCCTCCGTGCTTGCTTTTTCTCAGAAAGAGCCGTGGTGTGCGTTTTCGCCGGAAAACGCGTTTTCGGCCGAAAACGTGTACGTTTGCACTTCCCCGCCACAGGGAAGCTGCTAGCCGGGAATTCTCTGCCTGGTTCTACCCGCTGCCCGGAACGCTACTCAGGGAAAAAACGATTCTCGTCCTCCGTGCTTGCTTTTTCTCAGAAAGAGCCGTGGTGTGCGTTTTCGCGGGAAAACGCGTTTTCGGCCGAAAACGTGTACGTTTGCACTTCCCGGCCACAGGGAAGCTGCTAGCCGGGAATTCTCTGCCTGGTTCTACCCGCTGCCCGGAACGCTACGCAGGGCAAAAGCGATTCTCGTCCTCCGTGCTTGCTTTTTCTCAGAAAGAGCCGTGGTGTGCGTTTTCGCCGGAAAACGCGTTTTCGGCCGAAAACGTGTACGTTTGCACTTCCCCGCCACAGGGAAGCTGCTAGCCGGGAATTCACTGCCTATTTCTACCCGCTGCTCGGAACGCTACGCAGGGCAAAAGCGATTCTCGTCCTCCGTGCTTGCTTTTTCTCAGAAAGAGCCGTGGTGTGCGTTTTCGCCGGAAAACGCGTTTTCGGCCGAAAACGTGTACGTTTGCACTTCCCGGCCACAGGGAAGCTGCTAGCCGGGAATTCTCTGCCTGGTTCTACCCGCTGCCCGGAACGCTACGCAGGGCAAAAGCAATTCTCGTCCTCCGTGCTTGCTTTTTCTCAGAAAGAGCCGTGGTGTGCGTTTTCGCCGGAAAACGCGTTTTCAGCCGAAAACGTGTACGTTTGCACTTCCCCGCCACAGGGAAGCTGCTAGCCGGGAATTCGCTGCCTATTTCTACCCGCTGCTCGGAACGCTACGCAGGGCAAAAGCGATTCTCGTCCTCCGTGCTTGCTTTTTCTCAGAAAGAGCCGTGGTGTGCGTTTTCGCCGGAAAACGCGTTTTCGGCCGAAAACGTGTACGTTTGCTCTTCCCGGCCACAGGGAAGCTGCTAGCCGGGAATTCTCTGCCTGGTTCTACCCGCTGCCCGGAACGCTACGCAGGGCAAAAGCGGTTCTCGTCCTCCGTGCTTGCTTTTTCTCAGAAAGAGCCGTGGTGTGCGTTTTCGCCGCAAAACGCGTTTTCGGCCGAAAACGTGTACGTTTGCACTTCCCAGCCACAGGGAAACTGCTAGCCGGGAATTCTCTGCCTGGTTCTACCCGCTGCCCGGAACGCTACGCAGGGCAAAAGCGATTCTCGTCCTCCGTGCTTGCTTTTTCTCAGAAAGAGCCGTGGTGTGCGTTTTCGCCGGAAAACGCGTTTTCGGCCGAAAACGTGTACGTTTGCACTTCCCGGCCACAGGGAAGCTGCTAGACGGGAATTGTCTGCCTGGTTCTACCCGCTGCCCGGAACGCTACGCAGGGCAAAAGCGATTCTCGTCCTCCGTGCTTGCTTTTTCTCAGAAAGAGCCGTGGTGTGCGTTTTCGCCGGAAAACGCGTTTTCGGCCGAAAACGTGTACGTTTGCACTTCCCGGCCACAGGGAAGCTGCTAGACGGGAATTCTCTGCCTGGTTCTACCCGCTGCCCGGAACGCTACGCAGGGCAAAAGCGATTCTCGTCCTCCGTGCTTGCTTTTTCTCAGAAAGAGCCGTGGTGTGCGTTTTCGCCGGAAAACGCGTTTTCGGCCGAAAACGTGTACGTTTGCACTTCCCCGCCACAGGGAAGCTGCTAGCCGGGAATTCACTGCCTGGTTCTACCCGCTGCCCGGAACGCTACGCAGGGCAAAAGCGATTCTCGTCCTCCGTGCTTGCTTTTTCTCAGAAAGAGCCGTGGTGTGCGTTTTCGCGGGAAAACGTGTTTTCGGCCGAAAACGTGTACATTTGCACTTCCCGGCCACAGGGAAGCTGCTAGCCGGGAATTCTCTGCCTGGTTCTACCCGCTGCCCGGAACGCTACGCAGGGCAAAAGCGATTCTCGTCCTCCGTGCTTGCTTTTTCTCAGAAAGAGCCGTGGTGTGCGTTTTCGCCGCAAAACGCGTTTTCGGCCGAAAACGTGTACGTTTGCACTTCCCGGCCACAGGGAAGCTGCTAGCCGGGAATTCTCTGCCTGGTTCTACCCGCTGCCCGGAACGCTACTCAGGGAAAAAGCGATTCTCGTCCTCCGTGCTTGCTTTTTCTCAGAAAGAGCCGTGGTGTGCGTTTTCGCCGTAAACGCGTTTTCGGCCGAAAACGTGTACGTTTGCACTTCCCCGCCACAGGGAAGCTGCTAGCCGGGAATTCTCTGCCTGGTTCTACCCGCTGCCCGGAACACTATGCAGGGCAAAAGCGATTCTCGTCCTCCGTGCTTGCTTTTTCTCAGAAAGAGCCGTGGTGTGCGTTTTCGCCGCAAAACGCGTTTTCGGCCTTAAACGTGTACGTTTGCTCTTCCCGGCCACAGGGAAGCTG
Organism: Athene noctua; assembly: GCF_965140245.1. Classification (NCBI taxonomy): domain Eukaryota; kingdom Metazoa; phylum Chordata; class Aves; order Strigiformes; family Strigidae; genus Athene; species Athene noctua. The sequence goes on from NW_027437665.1 coordinate 16,770, forward strand.
CTAGCCGGGAATTCTCTGCCTGGTTCTACCCGCTGCCCGGAACGCTACGCAGGGCAAAAGCGGTTCTCGTCCTCCGTGCTTGCTTTTTCTCAGAAAGAGCCGTGGTGTGCGTTTTCGCCGCAAAACGCGTTTTCGGCCGAAAACGTGTACGTTTGCACTTCCCGGCCACAGGGAAGCTGCTAGCCGGCAATTCTCTGCCTGGTTCTACCCGCTGCCCGGAACGCTACGCAGGGCAAAAGCGATTCTCGTCCTCCGTGCTTGCTTTTTCTCAGAAAGAGCCGTGGTGTGCGTTTTCGCCGGAAAACGCGTTTTCGGCCGAAAACGTGTTCGTTTGCACTTCCCCGCCACAGGGAAGCTGCTAGCCGGGAATTCTCTGCCTGGTTCTACCCGCTGCCCGGAACGCTACGCAGGGCAAAAGCGATTCTCGTCCTCCGTGCTTGCTTTTTCTCAGAAAGAGCCGTGGTGTGCGTTTTCGCCGGAAAACGCGTTTTCGGCCGAAAACGTGTACGTTTGCACTTCCCCGCCACAGGGAAGCTGCTAGCCGGGAATTCACTGCCTGGTTCTACCCGCTGCCCGGAACGCTACGCAGGGCAAAAGCGATTCTCGTCCTCCGTGCTTGCTTTTTCTCAGAAAGAGCCGTGGTGTGCGTTTTCGCGGGAAAACGTGTTTTCGGCCGAAAACGTGTACATTTGCACTTCCCGGCCACAGGGAAGCTGCTAGCCGGGAATTCTCTGCCTGGTTCTACCCGCTGCCCGGAACGCTACGCAGGGCAAAAGCGATTCTCGTCCTCCGTGCTTGCTTTTTCTCAGAAAGAGCCGTGGTGTGCGTTTTCGCCGCAAAACGCGTTTTCGGCCGAAAACGTGTACGTTTGCACTTCCCGGCCACAGGGAAGCTGCTAGCCGGGAATTCTCTGCCTGGTTCTACCCGCTGCCCGGAACGCTACTCAGGGAAAAAGCGATTCTCGTCCTCCGTGCTTGCTTTTTCTCAGAAAGAGCCGTCGTGTGCGTTTTCGCCGTAAACGCGTTTTCGGCCGAAAACGTGTACGTTTGCACTTCCCCGCCACAGGGAAGCTGCTAGCCGGGAATTCTCTGCCTGGTTCTACCCGCTGCCCGGAACACTATGCAGGGCAAAAGCGATTCTCGTCCTCCGTGCTTGCTTTTTCTCAGAAAGAGCCGTGGTGTGCGTTTTCGCCGCAAAACGCGTTTTCGGCCGAAAACGTGTACGTTTGCTCTTCCCGGCCACAGGGAAGCTGCTAGCCGGGAATTCTCTGCCTGGTTCTACCCGCTGCCCGGAACGCTACGCAGGGCAAAAGCGGTTCTCGTCCTCCGTGCTTGCTTTTTCTCAGAAAGAGCCGTGGTGTGCGTTTTCGCCGCAAAACGCGTTTTCGGCCGAAAACGTGTACGTTTGCACTTCCCGGCCACAGGGAAGCTGCTAGCCGGCAATTCTCTGCCTGGTTCTACCCGCTGCCCGGAACGCTACGCAGGGCAAAAGCGATTCTCGTCCTCCGTGCTTGCTTTTTCTCAGAAAGAGCCGTGGTGTGCGTTTTCGCCGGGAAACGCGTTTTCGGCCGAAAACGTGTACGTTTGCACTTCCCGGCCACAGGGAAGCTGCTAGCCGGGAATTCTCTGCCTGGTTCTACCCGCTGCCCGGAACGCTACGCAGGGCAAAAGCGATTCTCGTCCTCCGTGCTTGCTTTTTCTCAGAAAGAGCCGTGGTGTGCGTTTTAGCCGGAAAACGCGTTTTCGGCCGAAAACGTGTTCGTTTGCACTTCCCGGCCACAGGGAAGCTGCTAGCCGGGAATTCTCTGCCTGGTTCTACCCGCTGCCCGGAACGCTACGCAGGGCAAAAGCGATTCTCGTCCTCCGTGCTTGCTTTTTCTCAGAAAGAGCCGTGGTGTCCGTTTTCGCCGGAAAACGCGTTTTCGGCCGAAAACGTGTACGTTTGCACTTCCCCGCCACAGGGAAGCTGCTAGCCGGGAATTCTCTGCCTGGTTCTACCCGCTGCCCGGAACGCTACGCAGGGCAAAAGCGATTCTCGTCCTCCGTGCTTGCTTTTTCTCAGAAAGAGCCGTGGTGTGCGTTTTCGCCGGAAAACGCGTTTTCGGCCGAAAACGTGTACGTTTGCACTTCCCGGCCACAGGGAAGCTGCTAGCCGGGAATTCACTGCCTGGTTCTACCCGCTGCCCGGAACGCTACGCAGGGCAAAAGCGATTCTCGTCCTCCGTGCTTGCTTTTTCTCAGAAAGAGCCGTGGTGTGCGTTTTCGCCGGAAAACGCGTTTTCGGCCGAAAACGTGTACGTTTGCACTTCCCGGCCACAGGGAAGCTGCTAGACGGGAATTCTCTGCCTGGTTCTACCCGCTGCCCGGAACGCTACGCAGGGCAAAAGCGATTCTCGTCCTCCGTGCTTGCTTTTTCTCAGAAAGAGCCGTGGTGTGCGTTTTCGCCGCAAAACGCGTTTTCAGCCGAAAACGTGTACGTTTGCACTTCCCCGCCACAGGGAAGCTGCTAGCCGGGAATTCTCTGCCTGGTTCTACCCGCTGCCCGGAACGCTACTCAGGGAAAAAGCGATTCTCGTCCTCCGTGCTTGCTTTTTCTCAGAAAGAGCCGTGGTGTGCGTTTTCGCCGTAAACGCGTTTTCGGCCGAAAACGTGTACGTTTGCACTTCCCCGCCACAGGGAAGCTGCTAGCCGGGAATTCTCTGCCTGGTTCTACCCGCTGCCCGGAACGCTACGCAGGGCAAAAGCGATTCTCGTCCTCCGTGCTTGCTTTTTCTCAGAAAGAGCCGTGGTGTGCGTTTTCGCCGGAAAACGCGTTTTCGGCCGAAAACGTGTACGTTTGCACTTCCCAGCTACAGGGAAGCTGCTAGCCGGGAATTCGCTGCCTACTTCTACCCGTTGCTCGGAACGCTACGCAGGGCAAAAGCGATTCTCGTCCTCCGTGCTTGCTTTTTCTCAGAAAGAGCCGTGGTGTGCGTTTTCGCCGGAAAACGCGTTTTCGGCCGAAAACGTGTACGTTTGCTCTTCCCGGCCACAGGGAAGCTGCTAGCCGGGAATTCTCTGCCTGGTTCTACCCGCTGCCCGGAACGCTACGCAGGGCAAAAGCGGTTCTCGTCCTCCGTGCTTGCTTTTTCTCAGAAAGAGCCGTGGTGTGCGTTTTCGCCGGTAAACGCGTTTTCGGCCGAAAACGTGTACGTTTGCACTTCCCAGCCACAGGGAAACTGCTAGCCGGGAATTCTCTGCCTGGTTCTACCCGCTGCCCGGAACGCTACGCAGGGCAAAAGCGATTCTCGTCCTCCGTGCTTGCTTTTTCTCAGAAAGAGCCGTGGTGTGCGTTTTCGCCGGAAAACGCGTTTTCGGCCGAAAACGTGTACGTTTGCACTTCCCGGCCACAGGGAAGCTGCTAGACGGGAATTGTCTGCCTGGTTCTACCCGCTGCCCGGAACGCTACGCAGGGCAAAAGCGATTCTCGTCCTCCGTGCTTGCTTTTTCTCAGAAAGAGCCGTGGTGTGCGTTTTCGCCGGAAAACGCGTTTTCGGCCGAAAACGTGTACGTTTGCACTTCCCGGCCACAGGGAAGCTGCTAGACGGGAATTCTCTGCCTGGTTCTACCCGCTGCCCGGAACGCTACGCAGGGCAAAAGCGATTCTCGTCCTCCGTGCTTGCTTTTTCTCAGAAAGAGCCGTGGTGTGCGTTTTCGCCGGAAAACGCGTTTTCGGCCGAAAACGTGTACGTTTGCACTTCCCCGCCACAGGGAAGCTGCTAGCCGGGAATTCACTGCCTGGTTCTACCCGCTGCCCGGAACGCTACGCAGGGCAAAAGCGATTCTCGTCCTCCGTGCTTGCTTTTTCTCAGAAAGAGCCGTGGTGTGCGTTTTCGCGGGAAAACGTGTTTTCGGCCGAAAACGTGTACATTTGCACTTCCCGGCCACAGGGAAGCTGCTAGCCGGGAATTCTCTGCCTGGTTCTACCCGCTGCCCGGAACGCTACGCAGGGCAAAAGCGGTTCTCGTCCTCCGTGCTTGCTTTTTCTCAGAAAGAGCCGTGGTGTGCGTTTTCGCCGCAAAACGCGTTTTCGGCCGAAAACGTGTACGTTTGCACTTCCCGGCCACAGGGAAGCTGCTAGCCGGGAATTCTCTGCCTGGTTCTACCCGCTGCCCGGAACGCTACTCAGGGAAAAAGCGATTCTCGTCCTCCGTGCTTGCTTTTTCTCAGAAAGAGCCGTGGTGTGCGTTTTCGCCGTAAACGCGTTTTCGGCCGAAAACGTGTACGTTTGCACTTCCCCGCCACAGGGAAGCTGCTAGCCGGGAATTCTCTGCCTGGTTCTACCCGCTGCCCGGAACACTATGCAGGGCAAAAGCGATTCTCGTCCTCCGTGCTTGCTTTTTCTCAGAAAGAGCCGTGGTGTGCGTTTTCGCCGCAAAACGCGTTTTCGGCCGAAAACGTGTACGTTTGCTCTTCCCGGCCACAGGGAAGCTGCTAGCCGGGAATTCTCTGCCTGGTTCTACCCGCTGCCCGGAACGCTACGCAGGGCAAAAGCGGTTCTCGTCCTCCGTGCTTGCTTTTTCTCAGAAAGAGCCGTGGTGTGCGTTTTCGCCGCAAAACGCGTTTTCGGCCGAAAACGTGTACGTTTGCACTTCCCGGCCACAGGGAAGCTGCTAGCCGGCAATTCTCTGCCTGGTTCTACCCGCTGCCCGGAACGCTACGCAGGGCAAAAGCGATTCTCGTCCTCCGTGCTTGCTTTTTCTCAGAAAGAGCCGTGGTGTGCGTTTTCGCCGGAAAACGCGTTTTCGGCCGAAAACGTGTACGTTTGCACTTCCCGGCCACAGGGAAGCTGCTAGCCGGGAATTCTCTGCCTGGTTCTACCCGCTGCCCGGAACGCTACGCAGGGCAAAAGCGATTCTCGTCCTCCGTGCTTGCTTTTTCTCAGAAAGAGCCGTGGTGTGCGTTTTAGCCGGAAAACGCGTTTTCGGCCGAAAACGTGTTCGTTTGCACTTCCCGGCCACAGGGAAGCTGCTAGCCGGGAATTCTCTGCCTGGTTCTACCCGCTGCCCGGAACGCTACGCAGGGCAAAAGCGATTCTCGTCCTCCGTGCTTGCTTTTTCTCAGAAAGAGCCGTGGTGTCCGTTTTCGCCGGAAAACGCGTTTTCGGCCGAAAACGTGTACGTTTGCACTTCCCCGCCACAGGGAAGCTGCTAGCCGGGAATTCTCTGCCTGGTTCTACCCGCTGCCCGGAACGCTACGCAGGGCAAAAGCGATTCTCGTCCTCCGTGCTTGCTTTTTCTCAGAAAGAGCCGTGGTGTGCGTTTTCGCCGGAAAACGCGTTTTCGGCCGAAAACGTGTACGTTTGCACTTCCCGGCCACAGGGAAGCTGCTAGCCGGGAATTCACTGCCTGGTTCTACCCGCTGCCCGGAACGCTACGCAGGGCAAAAGCGATTCTCGTCCTCCGTGCTTGCTTTTTCTCAGAAAGAGCCGTGGTGTGCGTTTTCGCCGGAAAACGCGTTTTCGGCCGAAAACGTGTACGTTTGCACTTCCCAGCTACAGGGAAGCTGCTAGCCGGGAATTCGCTGCCTACTTCTACCCGCTGCTCGGAACGCTACGCAGGGCAAAAGCGATTCTCGTCCTCCGTGCTTGCTTTTTCTCAGAAAGAGCCGTGGTGTGCGTTTTCGCCGGAAAACGCGTTTTCGGCCGAAAACGTGTACGTTTGCACTTCCCCGCCACAGGGAAGCTGCTAGCCGGGAATTCTCTGCCTGGTTCTACCCGCTGCCCGGAACGCTACTCAGGGAAAAAGCGATTCTCGTCCTCCGTGCTTGCTTTTTCTCAGAAAGAGCCGTGGTGTGCGTTTTCGCCGTAAACGCGTTTTCGGCCGAAAACGTGTACGTTTGCACTTCCCCGCCACAGGGAAGCTGCTAGCCGGGAATTCTCTGCCTGGTTCTACCCGCTGCCCGGAACGCTACGCAGGGCAAAAGCGATTCTCGTCCTCCGTGCTTGCTTTTTCTCAGAAAGAGCCGTGGTGTGCGTTTTCGCCGGAAAACGCGTTTTCGGCCGAAAACGTGTACGTTTGCACTTCCCCGCCACAGGGAAGCTGCTAGCCGGGAATTCTCTGCCTGGTTCTACCCGCTGCCCGGAACGCTACGCAGGGCAAAAGCGATTCTCGTCCTCCGTGCTTGCTTTTTCTCAGAAAGAGCCGTGGTGTGCGTTTTCGCCGCAAAACGCGTTTTCAGCCGAAAACGTGTACGTTTGCACTTCCCCGCCACAGGGAAGCTGCTAGCCGGGAATTCTCTGCCTGGTTCTACCCGCTGCCCGGAACGCTACGCAGGGCAAAAGCGATTCTCGTCCTCCGTGCTTGCTTTTTCTCAGAAAGAGCCGTGGTGTGCGTTTTCGCCGCAAAACGCGTTTTCAGCCGAAAACGTGTACGTTTGCACTTCCCCGCCACAGGGAAGCTGCTAGCCGGGAATTCTCTGCCTGGTTCTACCCGCTGCCCGGAACGCTACGCAGGGCAAAAGCGATTCTCGTCCTCCGTGCTTGCTTTTTCTCAGAAAGAGCCGTGGTGTCCGTTTTCGCCGGAAAACGCGTTTTCGGCCGAAAACGTGTACGTTTGCACTTCCCGGCCACAGGGAAGCTGCTAGCCGGGAATTCACTGCCTGGTTCTACCCGCTGCCCGGAACGCTACGCAGGGCAAAAGCGATTCTCGTCCTCCGTGCTTGCTTTTTCTCAGAAAGAGCCGTGGTGTGCGTTTTCGCCGGAAAACGCGTTTTCGGCCGAAAACGTGTACGTTTGCACTTCCCGGCCACAGGGAAGCTGCTAGACGGGAATTCTCTGCCTGGTTCTACCCGCTGCCCGGAACGCTACGCAGGGCAAAAGCGATTCTCGTCCTCCGTGCTTGCTTTTTCTCAGAAAGAGCCGTGGTGTGCGTTTTCGCCGGAAAACGCGTTTTCGGCCGAAAACGTGTACGTTTGCACTTCCCAGCTACAGGGAAGCTGCTAGCCGGGAATTCGCTGCCTACTTCTACCCGCTGCTCGGAACGCTACGCAGGGCAAAAGCGATTCTCGTCCTCCGTGCTTGCTTTTTCTCAGAAAGAGCCGTGGTGTGCGTTTTCGCCGGAAAACGCGTTTTCGGCCGAAAACGTGTACGTTTGCACTTCCCCGCCACAGGGAAGCTGCTAGCCGGGAATTCTCTGCCTGGTTCTACCCGCTGCCCGGAACGCTACTCAGGGAAAAAGCGATTCTCGTCCTCCGTGCTTGCTTTTTCTCAGAAAGAGCCGTGGTGTGCGTTTTCGCCGTAAACGCGTTTTCGGCCGAAAACGTGTACGTTTGCACTTCCCCGCCACAGGGAAGCTGCTAGCCGGGAATTCTCTGCCTGGTTCTACCCGCTGCCCGGAACGCTACGCAGGGCAAAAGCGATTCTCGTCCTCCGTGCTTGCTTTTTCTCAGAAAGAGCCGTGGTGTGCGTTTTCGCCGGAAAACGCGTTTTCGGCCGAAAACGTGTACGTTTGCACTTCCCCGCCACAGGGAAGCTGCTAGCCGGGAATTCTCTGCCTGGTTCTACCCGCTGCCCGGAACGCTACGCAGGGCAAAAGCGATTCTCGTCCTCCGTGCTTGCTTTTTCTCAGAAAGAGCCGTGGTGTGCGTTTTCGCCGCAAAACGCGTTTTCAGCCGAAAACGTGTACGTTTGCACTTCCCCGCCACAGGGAAGCTGCTAGCCGGGAATTCTCTGCCTGGTTCTACCCGCTGCCCGGAACGCTACTCAGGGAAAAAGCGATTCTCGTCCTCCGTGCTTGCTTTTTCTCAGAAAGAGCCGTGGTGTGCGTTTTCGCCGTAAACGCGTTTTCGGCCGAAAACGTGTACGTTTGCACTTCCCCGCCACAGGGAAGCTGCTAGCCGGGAATTCTCTGCCTGGTTCTACCCGCTGCCCGGAACGCTACGCAGGGCAAAAGCGATTCTCGTCCTCCGTGCTTGCTTTTTCTCAGAAAGAGCCGTGGTGTGCGTTTTCGCCGGAAAACGCGTTTTCGGCCGAAAACGTGTACGTTTGCACTTCCCAGCTACAGGGAAGCTGCTAGCCGGGAATTCGCTGCCTACTTCTACCCGCTGCTCGGAACGCTACGCAGGGCAAAAGCGATTCTCGTCCTCCGTGCTTGCTTTTTCTCAGAAAGAGCCGTGGTGTGCGTTTTCGCCGGAAAACGCGTTTTCGGCCGAAAACGTGTACGTTTGCTCTTCCCGGCCACAGGGAAGCTGCTAGCCGGGAATTCTCTGCCTGGTTCTACCCGCTGCCCGGAACGCTACGCAGGGCAAAAGCGATTCTCGTCCTCCGTGCTTGCTTTTTCTCAGAAAGAGCCGTGGTGTGCGTTTTCGCCGGAAAACGCGTTTTCGGCCGAAAACGTGTACGTTTGCACTTCCCAGCCACAGGGAAACTGCTAGCCGGGAATTCTCTGCCTGGTTCTACCCGCTGCCCGGAACGCTACGCAGGGCAAAAGCGATTCTCGTCCTCCGTGCTTGCTTTTTCTCAGAAAGAGCCGTGGTGTGCGTTTTCGCCGGAAAACGCGTTTTCGGCCGAAAACGTGTACGTTTGCACTTCCCGGCCACAGGGAAGCTGCTAGACGGGAATTGTCTGCCTGGTTCTACCCGCTGCCCGGAACGCTACGCAGGGCAAAAGCGATTCTCGTCCTCCGTGCTTGCTTTTTCTCAGAAAGAGCCGTGGTGTGCGTTTTCGCCGGAAAACGCGTTTTCGGCCGAAAACGTGTACGTTTGCACTTCCCGGCCACAGGGAAGCTGCTAGACGGGAATTCTCTGCCTGGTTCTACCCGCTGCCCGGAACGCTACGCAGGGCAAAAGCGATTCTCGTCCTCCGTGCTTGCTTTTTCTCAGAAAGAGCCGTGGTGTGCGTTTTCGCCGGAAAACGCGTTTTCGGCCGAAAACGTGTACGTTTGCACTTCCCCGCCACAGGGAAGCTGCTAGCCGGGAATTCACTGCCTGGTTCTACCCGCTGCCCGGAACGATACGCAGGGCAAAAGCGATTCTCGTCCTCCGTGCTTGCTTTTTCTCAGAAAGAGCCGTGGTGTGCGTTTTCGCCGCAAAACGCATTTTCGGCCGAAAACGTGTACGTTTGCACTTCCCGGCCACAGGGAAGCTGCTAGCCGGGAATTCTCTGCCTGGTTCTACCCGCTGCCCGGAACGCTACTCAGGGAAAAAGCGATTCTCGTCCTCCGTGCTTGCTTTTTCTCAGAAAGAGCCGTGGTGTGCGTTTTCGCCGTAAACGCGTTTTCGGCCGAAAACGTGTACGTTTGCACTTCCCCGCCACAGGGAAGCTGCTAGCCGGGAATTCTCTGCCTGGTTCTACCCGCTGCCCGGAACACTATGCAGGGCAAAAGCGATTCTCGTCCTCCGTGCTTGCTTTTTCTCAGAAAGAGCCGTGGTGTGCGTTTTCGCCGCAAAACGCGTTTTCGGCCGAAAACGTGTACGTTTGCTCTTCCCGGCCACAGGGAAGCTGCTAGCCGGGAATTCTCTGCCTGGTTCTACCCGCTGCCCGGAACGCTACGCAGGGCAAAAGCGGTTCTCGTCCTCCGTGCTTGCTTTTTCTCAGAAAGAGCCGTGGTGTGCGTTTTCGCCGCAAAACGCGTTTTCGGCCGAAAACGTGTACGTTTGCACTTCCCGGCCACAGGGAAGCTGCTAGCCGGCAATTCTCTGCCTGGTTCTACCCGCTGCCCGGAACGCTACGCAGGGCAAAAGCGATTCTCGTCCTCCGTGCTTGCTTTTTCTCAGAAAGAGCCGTGGTGTGCGTTTTCGCCGGAAAACGCGTTTTCGGCCGAAAACGTGTACGTTTGCACTTCCCGGCCACAGGGAAGCTGCTAGCCGGGAATTCTCTGCCTGGTTCTACCCGCTGCCCGGAACGCTACGCAGGGCAAAAGCGATTCTCGTCCTCCGTGCTTGCTTTTTCTCAGAAAGAGCCGTGGTGTGCGTTTTAGCCGGAAAACGCGTTTTCGGCCGAAAACGTGTTCGTTTGCACTTCCCGGCCACAGGGAAGCTGCTAGCCGGGAATTCTCTGCCTGGTTCTACCCGCTGCCCGGAACGCTACGCAGGGCAAAAGCGATTCTCGTCCTCCGTGCTTGCTTTTTCTCAGAAAGAGCCGTGGTGTCCGTTTTCGCCGGAAAACGCGTTTTCGGCCGAAAACGTGTACGTTTGCACTTCCCCGCCACAGGGAAGCTGCTAGCCGGGAATTCTCTGCCTGGTTCTACCCGCTGCCCGGAACGCTACGCAGGGCAAAAGCGATTCTCGTCCTCCGTGCTTGCTTTTTCTCAGAAAGAGCCGTGGTGTGCGTTTTCGCCGGAAAACGCGTTTTCGGCCGAAAACGTGTACGTTTGCACTTCCCGGCCACAGGGAAGCTGCTAGCCGGGAATTCACTGCCTGGTTCTACCCGCTGCCCGGAACGCTACGCAGGGCAAAAGCGATTCTCGTCCTCCGTGCTTGCTTTTTCTCAGAAAGAGCCGTGGTGTGCGTTTTCGCCGGAAAACGCGTTTTCGGCCGAAAACGTGTACGTTTGCACTTCCCGGCCACAGGGAAGCTGCTAGACGGGAATTCTCTGCCTGGTTCTACCCGCTGCCCGGAACGCTACGCAGGGCAAAAGCGATTCTCGTCCTCCGTGCTTGCTTTTTCTCAGAAAGAGCCGTGGTGTGCGTTTTCGCCGCAAAACGCGTTTTCAGCCGAAAACGTGTACGTTTGCACTTCCCGGCCACAGGGAAGCTGCTAGCCGGGAATTCTCTGCCTGGTTCTACCCGCTGCCCGGAACGCTACTCAGGGAAAAAGCGATTCTCGTCCTCCGTGCTTGCTTTTTCTCAGAAAGAGCCGTGGTGTGCGTTTTCGCCGTAAACGCGTTTTCGGCCGAAAACGTGTACGTTTGCACTTCCCCGCCACAGGGAAGCTGCTAGCCGGGAATTCTCTGCCTGGTTCTACCCGCTGCCCGGAACGCTACGCAGGGCAAAAGCGATTCTCGTCCTCCGTGCTTGCTTTTTCTCAGAAAGAGCCGTGGTGTGCGTTTTCGCCGGAAAACGCGTTTTCGGCCGAAAACGTGTACGTTTGCACTTCCCAGCTACAGGGAAGCTGCTAGCCGGGAATTCGCTGCCTACTTCTACCCGCTGCTCGGAACGCTACGCAGGGCAAAAGCGATTCTCGTCCTCCGTGCTTGCTTTTTCTCAGAAAGACCCGTGGTGTGCGTTTTCGCCGGAAAACGCGTTTTCGGCCGAAAACGTGTACGTTTGCACTTCCCGGCCACAGGGAAGCTGCTAGCCGGGAATTCTCTGCCTGGTTCTACCCGCTGCCCGGAACGCTACTCAGGGAAAAAGCGATTCTCGTCCTCCGTGCTTGCTTTTTCTCAGAAAGAGCCGTGGTGTGCGTTTTCGCCGTAAACGCGTTTTCGGCCGAAAACGTGTACGTTTGCACTTCCCCGCCACAGGGAAGCTGCTAGCCGGGAATTCTCTGCCTGGTTCTACCCGCTGCCCGGAACGCTACGCAGGGCAAAAGCGATTCTCGTCCTCCGTGCTTGCTTTTTCTCAGAAAGAGCCGTGGTGTGCGTTTTCGCCGGAAAACGCGTTTTCGGCCGAAAACGTGTACGTTTGCACTTCCCCGCCACAGGGAAGCTGCTAGCCGGGAATTCACTGCCTATTTCTACCCGCTGCTCGGAACGCTACGCAGGGCAAAAGCGATTCTCGTCCTCCGTGCTTGCTTTTTCTCAGAAAGAGCCGTGGTGTGCGTTTTCGCCGGAAAACGCGTTTTCGGCCGAAAACGTGTACGTTTCACTTCCCGGCCACAGGGAAGCTGCTAGCCGGGAATTCTCTGCCTGGTTCTACCCGCTGCCCGGAACGCTACGCAGGGCAAAAGCAATTCTCGTCCTCCGTGCTTGCTTTTTCTCAGAAAGAGCCGTGGTGTGCGTTTTCGCCGGAAAACGCGTTTTCAGCCGAAAACGTGTACGTTTGCACTTCCCCGCCACAGGGAAGCTGCTAGCCGGGAATTCGCTGCCTATTTCTACCCGCTGCTCGGAACGCTACGCAGGGCAAAAGCGATTCTCGTCCTCCGTGCTTGCTTTTTCTCAGAAAGAGCCGTGGTGTGCGTTTTCGCCGGAAAACGCGTTTTCGGCCGAAAACGTGTACGTTTGCTCTTCCGGGCCACAGGGAAGCTGCTAGCTGGGAATTGTCTGCCTGGTTCTACCCGCTGCCCGGAACGCTACGCAGGGCAAAAGCGGTTCTCGTCCTCCGTGCTTGCTTTTTCTCAGAAAGAGCCGTGGTGTGCGTTTTCGCCGGTAAACGCGTTTTCGGCCGAAAACGTGTACGTTTGCACTTCCCAGCCACAGGGAAACTGCTAGCCGGGAATTCTCTGCCTGTTTCTACCCGCTGCCCGGAACGCTACGCAGGGCAAAAGCGATTCTCGTCCTCCGTGCTTGCTTTTTCTCAGAAAGAGCCGTGGTGTGCGTTTTCGCCGGAAAACGCGTTTTCGGCCGAAAACGTGTACGTTTGCACTTCCCGGCCACAGGGAAGCTGCTAGACGGGAATTCTCTGCCTGGTTCTACCCGCTGCCCGGAACGCTACGCAGGGCAAAAGCGATTCTCGTCCTCCGTGCTTGCTTTTTCTCAGAAAGAGCCGTGGTGTGCGTTTTCGCCGGAAAACGAGTTTTCGGCCCAAAAACGTGTACGTTTGCACTTCCCGGCCACAGGGAAGCTGCTAGCCGGGAATTCTCTGCCTGGTTCTACCCGCTGCCCGCAACGCTACGCAGGGCAAAAGCGATTCTCGTCCTCTGTGCTTGCTTTTTCTCAGAAAGAGCCGTGGTGTGCGTTTTCGCCGGAAAATGCGCTTTCGGCCGAAAACGTGTACGTTTGCACTTCCCGGCCACAGGGAAGCTGCTAGACGGGAATTCTCTGCCTGGTTCTACCCGCTGCCCGGAACGCTACGCAGGGCAAAAGCGATTCTCGTCCTCCGTGCTTGCTTTTTCTCAGAAAGAGCCGTGGTGTGCGTTTTCGCGCGAAAACGTGTTTTCGGCCGAAAACGTGTACATTTGCACTTCCCGGCCACAGGGAAGCTGCTAGCCGGGAATTCTCTGCCTGGTTCTACCCGCTGCCCGGAACGCTACGCAGGGCAAAAGCGATTCTCGTCCTCCGTGCTTGCTTTTTCTCAGAAAGAGCCGTGGTGTGCGTTTTCGCCGGAAAACGCGTTTTCGGCCGAAAACGTGTACGTTTGCACTTCCCCGCCACAGGGAAGCTGCTACCAGGGAATTCGCTGCCTGATTCTACCCGCTGCCCGGAACGCTACGCAGGGCAAAAGCGATTCTCGTCCTCCGTGCTTGCTTTTTCTCAGAAAGAGCCGTGGTGTGCGTTTTCGCCGGAAAACGCGTTTTCGGCCGAAAACGTGTACGTTTGCACTTCCCGGCCACAGGGAAGCTGCTAGACGGGAATTCTCTGCCTGGTTCTACCCGCTGCCCGGAACGCTACGCAGGGCAAAAGCGATTCTCGTCCTCCGTGCTTGCTTTTTCTCAGAAAGAGCCGTGGTGTGCGTTTTCGCCGCAAAACGCGTTTTCGGCCGAAAACGTGTACGTTTGCACGTCCCGGCCACAGGGAAGCTGCTAGCCGGGAATTCTCTGCCTGGTTCTACCCGCTGCCCGGAACGCTACTCAGGGAAAAAGCGATTCTCGTCCTCCGTGCTTGCTTTTTCTCAGAAAGAGCCGTGGTGTGCGTTTTCGCCGTAAACGCGTTTTCGGCCGAAAACGTGTACGTTTGCACTTCCCCGCCACAGGGAAGCTGCTAGCCGGGAATTCTCTGCCTGGTTCTACCCGCTGCCCGGAACGCTACGCAGGGCAAAAGCGATTCTCGTCCTCCGTGCTTGCTTTTTCTCAGAAAGAGCCGTGGTGTGCGTTTTCGCCGGAAAACGCGTTTTCGGCCGAAAACGTGTACGTTTGCACTTCCCGGCCACAGGGAAGCTGCTAGCCGGGAATTCTCTGCCTGGTTCTACCCGCTGCCCGGAACGCTACGCAGGGCAAAAGCGATTCTCGTCCTCCGTGCTTGCTTTTTCTCAGAAAGAGCCGTGGTGTGCGTTTTCGCCGCAAAACGCGTTTTCGGCCGAAAACGTGTACATTTGCACTTCCCGGCCACAGGGAAGCTGCTAGCCGGGAATTCTCTGCCTGGTTCTACCCGCTGCCCGGAACGCTACGCAGGGCAAAAGCGATTCTCGTCCTCCGTGCTTGCTTTTTCTCAGAAAGAGCCGTGGTGTGCGTTTTCGCCGGAAAACGCGTTTTCGGCCGAAAACGTGTACGTTTGCACTTCCCCGCCACAGGGAAGCTGCTACCAGGGAATTCGCTGCCTGATTCTACCCGCTGCCCGGAACGCTACGCAGGGCAAAAGCGATTCTCGTCCTCCGTGCTTGCTTTTTCTCAGAAAGAGCCGTGGTGTGCGTTTTCGCCGGAAAACGCGTTTTCGGCCGAAAACGTGTACGTTTGCACTTCCCGGCCACAGGGAAGCTGCTAGACGGGAATTCTCTGCCTGGTTCTACCCGCTGCCCGGAACGCTACGCAGGGCAAAAGCGATTCTCGTCCTCCGTGCTTGCTTTTTCTCAGAAAGAGCCGTGGTGTGCGTTTTCGCCGCAAAACGCGTTTTCGGCCGAAAACGTGTACGTTTGCACGTCCCGGCCACAGGGAAGCTGCTAGCCGGGAATTCTCTGCCTGGTTCTACCCGCTGCCCGGAACGCTACTCAGGGAAAAAGCGATTCTCGTCCTCCGTGCTTGCTTTTTCTCAGAAAGAGCCGTGGTGTGCGTTTTCGCCGTAAACGCGTTTTCGGCCGAAAACGTGTACGTTTGCACTTCCCCGCCACAGGGAAGCTGCTAGCCGGGAATTCTCTGCCTGGTTCTACCCGCTGCCCGGAACGCTACGCAGGGCAAAAGCGATTCTCGTCCTCCGTGCTTGCTTTTTCTCAGAAAGAGCCGTGGTGTGCGTTTTCGCCGGAAAACGCGTTTTCGGCCGAAAACGTGTACGTTTGCACTTCCCGGCCACAGGGAAGCTGCTAGACGGGAATTCTCTGCCTGGTTCTACCCGCTGCCCGGAACGCTACGCAGGGCAAAAGCGATTCTCGTCCTCCGTGCTTGCTTTTTCTCAGAAAGAGCCGTGGTGTGCGTTTTCGCCGCAAAACGCGTTTTCGGCCGAAAACGTGTACGTTTGCACTTCCCCGCCACAGGGAAGCTGCTAGCCGGGAATTCTCTGCCTGGTTCTACCCGCTGCCCGGAACGCTACGCAGGGCAAAAGCGGTTCTCGTCCTCCGTGCTTGCTTTTTCTCAGAAAGAGCCGTGGTGTGCGTTTTCGCCGGAAAACGCGTTTTCGGCCGAAAACGTGTACGTTTGCACTTCCCCGCCACAGGGAAGCTGCTAGCCGGGAATTCGCTGCCTATTTCTACCCGCTGCTCGGAACGCTACGCAGGGCAAAAGCGATTCTCGTCCTCCGTGCTTGCTTTTTCTCAGAAAGAGCCGTGGTGTGCGTTTTCGCCGGAAAACGCGTTTTTGGCCGAAAACGTGTACGTTTACTCTTCCCGGCCACAGGGAAGCTGCTAGCCGGGAATTCTCTGCCTGGTTCTACCCGCTGCCCGGAACGCTACGCAGGGCAAAAGCGGTTCTCGTCCTCCGTGCTTGCTTTTTCTCAGAAAGAGCCGTGGTGTGCGTTTTCGCCGGTAAACGAGTTTTCGGCCGAAAACGTGTACGTTTGCACTTCCCAGCCACAGGGAAACTGCTAGCCGGGAATTCTCTGCCTGGTTCTACCCGCTGCCCGGAACGCTACGCAGGGCAAAAGCGATTCTCGTCCTCCGTGCTTGCTTTTTCTCAGAAAGAGCCGTGGTGTGCGTTTTCGCGGGAAAACGCGTTTTCTGCCGAAAACGTGTACGTTTGCACATGCCCGCCTCAGGGAAGCTGCTAGCCGGGAATTCTCTGCCTGGTTCTACCCGCTGCCCGGAACGCTACGCAGGGCAAAAGCGATTCTCGTCCTCCGTGCTTGCTTTTTCTCAGAAAGAGCCGTGGTGTGCGTTTTCGCCGGAAAACGCGTTTTCGGCCGAAAACGTGTACGTTTGCACTTCCCGGCCACAGGGAAGCTGCTAGCCGGCAATTCGCTGCCTGGTTCTACCCGCTGCCCGGAACGCTACGCAGGGCAAAAGCGATTTTCGTCCTCCGTGCTTGCTTTTTCTCAGAAAGAGCCGTGGTGTGCTTTTTCGCCGGAAAACGCGTTTTCGCCCGAAAACGTGTACGTTTGCACTTCCTGGCCACAGGGAAGCTGCTAGCCGGCAATTCGCTGCCTATTTCTACCCGCTGCTCAGAACGCTACGCAGGGCAAAAACGATTCTCGTCCTCCGTGCTTGCTTTTTCTCAGAAAGAGCCGTGGTGTGCGTTTTCTCCAGAAAACGCGTTTTCGGCCGGAAACGTGTACGTTTGCACTTCCCGGCCACAGGGAAGCTGCTAGCCGGCAATTCTCTGCCTGGTTCTACCCGCTGCCCAGAACGCTACGCAGGGCAAAAGCGATTCTCGTCCTCCGTGCTTGCTTTTTCTCAGAAAGAGCCGTGGTGTGCGTTTTCGCCGGAAAACGCGTTTTCGACCGAAAACGTTTACGTTTGCACTTCCCGGCCACAGGGAAGCTGCTAGACGGGAATTCTCTGCCTGGTTCTACCCGCTGCCCGGAACGCTACGCAGGGCAAAAGCGATTCTCGTCCTCCGTGCTTGCTTTTTCTCAGAAAGAGCCGTGGTGTGCGTTTTCGCCGGAAAACGCGTTTTCGGCCGAAAGCGTGTACGTTTGCACTTCCCGGCCACAGGGAAGCTGCTAGCCGGGAATTCTCTGCCTGGTTCTACCCGCTGCCCGGAACGCTACGCAGGGCAAAAGCGATTCTCGTCCTCCGTGCTTGCTTTTTCTCAGAAAGAGCCGTGGTGTGCGTTTTCGCCGTAAAACGCGTTTTCGGCCGAAAACGTGTACGTTTGCACTTCCCCGCCACAGGGAAGCTGATAGCCGGGAATTCTCTGCCTGGTTCTACCCGCTGCCCGGAACACTATGCAGGGCAAAAGCGATTCTCGTCCTCCGTGCTTGCTTTTTCTCAGAAAGAGCCGTGGTGTGCGTTTTCGCCGGAAAACGCGTTTTCGGCCGAAAACGTGTACGTTTGCTCTTCCCCGCCACAGGGAAGCTGCTAGCAGGGAATTCGCTGCCTGGTTCTACCCGCTGCCCGGAACGCTACGCAGGGCAAAATCGATTCTCGTCCACCGTGCTTGCTTTTTCTCAGAAAGAGCCGTGGTGTGCGTTTTCGCCGGAAAACGCGTTTTCGGCCGAAAACGTGTACGTTTGCACTTCCCGGCCACAGGGAAGCTGCTAGCCGGGAATTCTCTGCCTGGTTCTACCCGCTGCCCGGAACGCTACGCAGGGCAAAAGCGATTCTCGTCCTCCGTGCTTGCTTTTTCTCAGAAAGAGCCGTGGTGTGCGTTTTCGCGGGAAAACGCGTTTTCGGCCGAAAACGTGTACGTTTGCACTTCCCCGCCACAGGGAAGCTGCTAGCCGGGAATTCTCTGCCTGGTTCTACCCGCTGCCCGGAACGCTACGCAGGGCAAAAGTGATTCTCGTCCTCCGTGTTTGCTTTTTCTCAGAAAGAGCCGTGGTGTGCGTTTTCGCCGGAAAACGCGTTTTCGGCCGAAAACGTGTACGTTTGCACTTCCCGGCCACAGGTTAGCTGCTAGCCGGGAATTCTCTGCCTGGTTCTACCCGCTGCCCGCAACGCTACGCAGGGCAAAAGCGATTCTCGTCCTCTGTGCTTGCTTTTTCTCAGAAAGAGCCGTGGTGTGCGTTTTCGCCGGAAAATGCGCTTTCGGCCGAAAACGTGTACGTTTGCACTTCCCGGCCACAGGGAAGCTGCTAGACGGGAATTCTCTGCCTGGTTCTACCCGCTGCCCGGAACGCTACGCAGGGCAAAAGCGATTCTCGTCCTCCGTGCTTGCTTTTTCTCAGAAAGAGCCGTGGTGTGCGTTTTCGCGGGAAAACGTGTTTTCGTCCGAAAACGTGTACATTTGCACTTCCCGGCCACAGGGAAGCTGCTAGCCGGGAATTCTCTGCCTGGTTCTACCCGCTGCCCGGAACGCTACGCAGGGCAAAAGCGATTCTCGTCCTCCGTGCTTGCTTTTTCTCAGAAAGAGCCGTGGTGTGCGTTTTCGCCGGAAAACGCGTTTTCGGCCGAAAACGTGTACGTTTGCACTTCCCCGCCACAGGGAAGCTGCTACCAGGGAATTCGCTGCCTGATTCTACCCGCTGCCCGGAACGCTACGCAGGGCAAAAGCGATTCTCGTCCTCCGTGCTTGCTTTTTCTCAGAAAGAGCCGTGGTGTGCGTTTTCGCCGGAAAACGCGTTTTCGGCCGAAAACGTGTACGTTTGCACTTCCCGGCCACAGGGAAGCTGCTAGACGGGAATTCTCTGCCTGGTTCTACCCGCTGCCCGGAACGCTACGCAGGGCAAAAGCGATTCTCGTCCTCCGTGCTTGCTTTTTCTCAGAAAGAGCCGTGGTGTGCGTTTTCGCGGGAAAACGCGTTTTCGGCCGAAAACGTGTACGTTTGCACTTCCCCGCCACAGGGAAGCTGCTAGCCGGGAATTCTCTGCCTGGTTCTACCCGCAGCCCGCAACGCTACGCAGGGCAAAAGCGATTCTCGTCCTCTGTGCTTGCTTTTTCTCAGAAAGAGCCGTGGTGTGCGTTTTCGCCGGAAAATGCGCTTTCGGCCGAAAACGTGTACGTTTGCACTTCCCGGCCACAGGGAAGCTGCTAGACGGGAATTCTCTGCCTGGTTCTACCCGCTGCCCGGAACGCTACGCAGGGCAAAAGCGATTCTCGTCCTCCGTGCTTGCTTTTTCTCAGAAAGAGCCGTGGTGTGCGTTTTCGCCGGAAAACGCGTTTTCGGCCGAAAACGTGTACGTTTGCACTTCCCCGCCACAGGGAAGCTGCTACCAGGGAATTCGCTGCCTGATTCTACCCGCTGCCCGGAACGCTACGCAGGGCAAAAGCGATTCTCGTCCTCCGTGCTTGCTTTTTCTCAGAAAGAGCCGTGGTGTGCGTTTTCGCCGGAAAACGCGTTTTCGGCCGAGAACGTGTACGTTTGCACTTCCCGGCCACAGGGAAGCTGCTAGACGGGAATTCTCTGCCTGGTTCTACCCGCTGCCCGGAACGCTACGCAGGGCAAAAGCGATTCTCGTCCTCCGTGCTTGCTTTTTCTCAGAAAGAGCCGTGGTGTGCGTTTTCGCCGCAAAACGCGTTTTCGGCCGAAAACGTGTACGTTTGCACGTCCCGGCCACAGGGAAGCTGCTAGCCGGGAATTCTCTGCCTGGTTCTACCCGCTGCCCGGAACGCTACTCAGGGAAAAAGCGATTCTCGTCCTCCGTGCTTGCTTTTTCTCAGAAAGAGCCGTGGTGTGCGTTTTCGCCGTAAACGCGTTTTCGGCCGAAAACGTGTACGTTTGCACTTCCCCGCCACAGGGAAGCTGCTAGCCGGCAATTCTCTGCCTGGTTCTACCCGCTGCCCGGAACGCTACGCAGGGCAAAAGCGATTCTCGTCCTCCGTGCTTGCTTTTTCTCAGAAAGAGCCGTGGTGTGCGTTTTCGCCGGAAAACGCGTTTTCGGCCGAAAACGTGTACGTTTGCACTTCCCGGCCACAGGGAAGCTGCTAGACGGGAATTCTCTGCCTGGTTCTACCCGCTGCCCGGAACGCTACGCAGGGCAAAAGCGATTCTCGTCCTCCGTGCTTGCTTTTTCTCAGAAAGAGCCGTGGTGTGCGTTTTCGCCGCAAAACGCGTTTTCGGCCGAAAACGTGTACGTTTGCACTTCCTGGCCACAGGGAAGCTGCTAGCCGGGAATTCTCTGCCTGGTTCTACCCGCTGCCCGGAACGCTACGCAGGGCAAAAGCGGTTCTCGTCCTCCGTGCTTGCTTTTTCTCAGAAAGAGCCGTGGTGTGCGTTTTCGCCGGAAAACGCGTTTTCGGCCGAAAACGTGTACGTTTGCACTTCCCCGCCACAGGGAAGCTGCTAGCCGGGAATTCGCTGCCTATTTCTACCCACTGCTCGGAACGCTACGCAGGGCAAAATCGATTCTCGTCCTCCGTGCTTGCTTTTTCTCAGAAAGAGCCGTGGTGTGCGTTTTCGCCGGAAAACGCGTTTTCGGCCGAAAACGTGTACGTTTGCTCTTCCCGGCCACAGGGAAGCTGCTAGCCGGGAATTCTCTGCCTGGTTCTACCCGCTGCCCGGAACGCTACGCAGGGCAAAAGCGGTTCTCGTCCTCCGTGCTTGCTTTTTCTCAGAAAGAGCCGTGGTGTGCGTTTTCGCCGGTAAACGCGTTTTCGGCCGAAAACGTGTACGTTTGCACTTCCCAGCCACAGGGAAACTGCTAGCCGGGAATTCTCTGCCTGGTTCTACCCGCTGCCCGGAACGCTACGCAGGGCAAAAGCGATTCTCGTCCTCCGTGCTTGCTTTTTCTCAGAAAGAGCCGTGGTGTGCGTTTTCGCGGGAAAACGCGTTTTCGCCCGAAAACGTGTACGTTTGCACTTCCCCGCCACAGGGAAGCTGCTAGCCGGGAATTCTCTGCCTGGTTCTACCCGCTGCCCGGAACGCTACGCAGGGCAAAAGCGATTCTCGTCCTCCGTGCTTGCTTTTTCTCAGAAAGAGCCGTGGTGTGCGTTTTCGCCGGAAAACGCGTTTTCGGCCGAAAACGTGTACGTTTGCACTTCCCCGCCACAGGGAAGCTGCTAGCCGGGAATTCTCTGCCTATTTCTACCCGCTGCTCAGAACGCTACGCAGGGCAAAAGCGATTCTCGTCCTCCGTGCTTGCTTTTTCTCAGAAAGAGCCGTGGTGTGCGTTTTCGCGGGAAAACGCGTTTTCGGCCGAAAACGTGTACGTTTGCACATCCCCGCCTCAGGGAAGCTGCTAGCCGGGAATTCTCTGCCTGGTTCTACCCGCTGCCCGGAACGCTACGCAGGGCAAAAGCGATTCTCGTCCTCCGTGCTTGCTTTTTCTCAGAAAGAGCCGTGGTGTGCGTTTTCGCCGGAAAACGCGTTTTCGGCCGAAAACGTGTACGTTTGCACTTCCCGGCCACAGGGAAGCTGCTAGCCGGCAATTCGCTGCCTGGTTCTACCCGCTGCCGGGAACGCTACGCAGGGCAAAAGCGATTTTCGTCCTCCGTGCTTGCTTTTTCTCAGAAAGAGCCGTGGTGTGCTTTTTCGCCGGAAAACGCGTTTTCGGCCGAAAACGTGTACGTTTGCACTTCCTGGCCACAGGGAAGCTGCTAGCCGGCAATTCGCTGCCTATTTCTACCCGCTGCTCAGAACGCTACGCAGGGCAAAAACGATTCTCGTCCTCCGTGCTTGCTTTTTCTCAGAAAGAGCCGTCGTGTGCGTTTTCTCCAGAAAACGCGTTTTCGGCCGGAAACGTGTACGTTTGCACTTCCCGGCCACAGGGAAGCTGCTAGCCGGCAATTCTCTGCCTGGTTCTACCCGCTGCCCAGAACGCTACGCAGGGCAAAAGCGATTCTCGTCCTCCGTGCTTGCTTTTTCTCAGAAAGAGCCGTGGTGTGCGTTTTCGCCGGAAAACGCGTTTTCGACCGAAAACGTTTACGTTTGCACTTCCCGGCCACAGGGAAGCTGCTAGCCGGGAATTCTCTGCCTGGTTCTACCCGCTGCCCGGAACGCTACGCAGGGCAAAAGCGATTCTCGTCCTCCGTGCTTGCTTTTTCTCAGAAAGAGCCGTGGTGTGCGTTTTCGCCGGAAAACGCGTTTTCGGTCGAAAGCGTGTACGTTTGCACTTCCCGGCCACAGGGAAGCTGCTAGCCGGCAATTCGCTGCCTGGTTCTACCCGCTGCCCGGAACGCTACGCAGGGCAAAAGCGATTCTCGTCCTCCGTGCTTGCTTTTTCTCAGAAAGAGCCGTGGTGTGCGTTTTCGCCGTAAAACGCGTTTTCGGCCGAAAACGTGTACGTTTGCACTTCCCCGCCACAGGGAAGCTGCTAGCCGGGAATTCTCTGCCTGGTTCTACCCGCTGCCCGGAACACTATGCAGGGCAAAAGCGATTCTCGTCCTCCGTGCTTGCTTTTTCTCAGAAAGAGCCGTGGTGTGCGTTTTCGCCGGAAAACGCGTTTTCGGCCGAAAACGTGTACGTTTGCACTTCCCCGCCACAGGGAAGCTGCTAGCAGGGAATTCGCTGCCTGGTTCTACCCGCTGCCCGGAACGCTACGCAGGGCAAAATCGATTCTCGTCCTCCGTGCTTGCTTTTTCTCAGAAAGAGCCGTGGTGTGCGTTTTCGCCGGAAAACGCGTTTTCGGCCGAAAACGTGTACGTTTGCACTTCCCGGCTACAGGGAAGCTGCTAGCCGGGAATTCTCTGCCTGGTTCTACCCGCTGCCCGGAACGCTACGCAGGGCAAAAGCGATTCTCGTCCTCCGTGCTTGCTTTTTCTCAGAAAGAGCCGTGGTGTGCGTTTTCGCGGGAAAACGCGTTTTCGGCCGAAAACGTGTACGTTTGCACTTCCCCGCCACAGGGAAGCTGCTAGCCGGGAATTCTCTGCCTGGTTCTACCCGCTGCCCGGAACGCTACGCAGGGCAAAAGCGATTCTCGTCCTCCGTGCTTGCTTTTTCTCAGAAAGAGCCGTGGTGTGCGTTTTCGCGGGAAAACGCGTTTTCGGCCGAAAACGTGTACGTTTGCACTTCCCCGCCACAGGGAAGCTGCTAGCCGGGAATTCTCTGCCTGGTTCTACCCGCTGCCCGGAACGCTACGCAGGGCAAAAGTGATTCTCGTCCTCCGTGCTTGCTTTTTCTCAGAAAGAGCCGTGGTGTGCGTTTTCGCCGGAAAACGCGTTTTCGGCCGAAAACGTGTACGTTTGCACTTCCCGGCCACAGGTCAGCTGCTAGCCGGGAATTCTCTGCCTGGTTCTACCCGCTGCCCGCAACGCTACGCAGGGCAAAAGCGATTCTCGTCTCTGTGCTTGCTTTTTCTCAGAAAGAGCCGTGGTGTGCGTTTTCGCCGGAAAATGCGCTTTCGGCCGAAAACGTGTACGTTTGCACTTCCCGGCCACAGGGAAGCTGCTAGCCGGGAATTCTCTGCCTGGTTCTACCCGCTGCCCGGAACGCTACGCAGGGCAAAAGCGATTCTCGTCCTCCGTGCTTGCTTTTTCTCAGAAAGAGCCGTGGTGTGCGTTTTCGCCGGAAAACGCGTTTTCGGCCGAAAACGTGTACGTTTGCACGTCCCGGCCACAGGGAAGCTGCTAGCCGGGAATTCTCTGCCTGGTTCTACCCGCTGCCCGGAACGCTACTCAGGGAAAAAGCGATTCTCGTCCTCCGTGCTTGCTTTTTCTCAGAAAGAGCCGTGGTGTGCGTTTTCGCCGTAAACGCGTTTTCGGCCGAAAACGTGTACGTTTGCACTTCCCCGCCACAGGGAAGCTGCTAGCCGGCAATTCTCTGCCTGGTTCTACCCGCTGCCCGGAACGCTACGCAGGGCAAAAGCGATTCTCGTCCTCCGTGCTTGCTTTTTCTCAGAAAGAGCCGTGGTGTGCGTTTTCGCCGGAAAACGCGTTTTCGGCCGAAAACGTGTACGTTTGCACTTCCCGGCCACAGGGAAGCTGCTAGACGGGAATTCTCTGCCTGGTTCTACCCGCTGCCCGGAACGCTACGCAGGGCAAAAGCGATTCTCGTCCTCCGTGCTTGCTTTTTCTCAGAAAGAGCCGTGGTGTGCGTTTTCGCCGGAAAACGTGTTTTCGGCCGAAAACGTGTACGTTTGCACTTCCCCGCCACAGGGAAGCTGCTAGCCGGGAATTCGCTGCCTATTTCTACCCGCTGCTCGGAACGCTACGCAGGGCAAAAGCGATTCTCGTCCTCCGTGCTTGCTTTTTCTCAGAAAGAGCCGTGGTGTGCGTTTTCGCCGGAAAACGCGTTTTCGGCCGAAAACGTGTACGTTTGCTCTTCCCGGCCACAGGGAAGCTGCTAGCCGGGAATTCTCTGCCTGGTTCTACCCGCTGCCCGGAACGCTACGCAGGGCAAAAGCGGTTCTCGTCCTCCGTGCTTGCTTTTTCTCAGAAAGAGCCGTGGTGTGCGTTTTCGCCGGTAAACGCGTTTTCGGCCGAAAACGTGTACGTTTGCACTTCCCAGCCACAGGGAAACTGCTAGCCGGGAATTCTCTGCCTGGTTCTACCCGCTGCCCGGAACGCTACGCAGGGCAAAAGCGATTCTCGTCCTCCGTGCTTGCTTTTTCTCAGAAAGAGCCGTGGTGTGCGTTTTCGCCGGAAAACGCGTTTTCGGCCGAAAACGTGTACGTTTGCACTTCCCCGCCACAGGGAAGCTGCTAGCCGGGAATTCTCTGCCTGGTTCTACCCGCTGCCCGGAACGCTACGCAGGGCAAAAGCGATTCTCGTCCTCCGTGCTTGCTTTTTCTCAGAAAGAGCCGTGGTGTGCGTTTTCGCCGGAAAACGCGTTTTCGGCCGAAAACGTGTACGTTTGCACTTCCCCGCCACAGGGAAGCTGCTAGCCGGGAATTCTCTGCCTATTTCTACCCGCTGCTCAGAACGCTACGCAGGGCAAAAGCGATTCTCGTCCTCCGTGCTTGCTTTTTCTCAGAAAGAGCCGTGGTGTGCGTTTTCGCGGGAAAACGCGTTTTCGGCCGAAAACGTGTACGTTTGCACATCCCCGCCTCAGGGAAGCTGCTAGCCGGGAATTCTCTGCCTGGTTCTACCCGCTGCCCGGAACGCTACGCAGGGCAAAAGCGATTCTCGTCCTCCGTGCTTGCTTTTTCTCAGAAAGAGCCGTGGTGTGCGTTTTCGCCGTAAAACGCGTTTTCGGCCGAAAACGTGTACGTTTGCACTTCCCCGCCACAGGGAAGCTGCTAGCCGGGAATTCTCTGCCTGGTTCTACCCGCTGCCCGGAACACTATGCAGGGCAAAAGCGATTCTCGTCCTCCGTGCTTGCTTTTTCTCAGAAAGAGCCGTGGTGTGCGTTTTCGCCGGAAAACGCGTTTTCGGCCGAAAACGTGTACGTTTGCACTTCCCCGCCACAGGGAAGCTGCTAGCAGGGAATTCGCTGCCTGGTTCTACCCGCTGCCCGGAACGCTACGCAGGGCAAAATCGATTCTCGTCCTCCGTGCTTGCTTTTTCTCAGAAAGAGCCGTGGTGTGCGTTTTCGCCGGAAAACGCGTTTTCGGCCGAAAACGTGTACGTTTGCACTTCCCGGCTACAGGGAAGCTGCTAGCCGGGAATTCTCTGCCTGGTTCTACCCGCTGCCCGGAACGCTACGCAGGGCAAAAGCGATTCTCGTCCTCCGTGCTTGCTTTTTCTCAGAAAGAGCCGTGGTGTGCGTTTTCGCGGGAAAACGCGTTTTCGGCCGAAAACGTGTACGTTTGCACTTCCCCGCCACAGGGAAGCTGCTAGCCGGGAATTCTCTGCCTGGTTCTACCCGCTGCCCGGAACGCTACGCAGGGCAAAAGTGATTCTCGTCCTCCGTGCTTGCTTTTTCTCAGAAAGAGCCGTGGTGTGCGTTTTCGCCGGAAAACGCGTTTTCGGCCGAAAACGTGTACGTTTGCACTTCCCGGCCACAGGTTAGCTGCTAGCCGGGAATTCTCTGCCTGGTTCTACCCGCTGCCCGCAACGCTACGCAGGGCAAAAGCGATTCTCGTCTCTGTGCTTGCTTTTTCTCAGAAAGAGCCGTGGTGTGCGTTTTCGCCGGAAAATGCGCTTTCGGCCGAAAACGTGTACGTTTGCACTTCCCGGCCACAGGGAAGCTGCTAGCCGGGAATTCTCTGCCTGGTTCTACCCGCTGCCCGGAACGCTACGCAGGGCAAAAGCGATTCTCGTCCTCCGTGCTTGCTTTTTCTCAGAAAGAGCCGTGGTGTGCGTTTTCGCCGGAAAACGCGTTTTCGGCCGAAAACGTGTACGTTTGCACGTCCCGGCCACAGGGAAGCTGCTAGCCGGGAATTCTCTGCCTGGTTCTACCCGCTGCCCGGAACGCTACTCAGGGAAAAAGCGATTCTCGTCCTCCGTGCTTGCTTTTTCTCAGAAAGAGCCGTGGTGTGCGTTTTCGCCGTAAACGCGTTTTCGGCCGAAAACGTGTACGTTTGCACTTCCCCGCCACAGGGAAGCTGCTAGCCGGCAATTCTCTGCCTGGTTCTACCCGCTGCCCGGAACGCTACGCAGGGCAAAAGCGATTCTCGTCCTCCGTGCTTGCTTTTTCTCAGAAAGAGCCGTGGTGTGCGTTTTCGCCGGAAAACGCGTTTTCGGCCGAAAACGTGTACGTTTGCACTTCCCGGCCACAGGGAAGCTGCTAGACGGGAATTCTCTGCCTGGTTCTACCCGCTGCCCGGAACGCTACGCAGGGCAAAAGCGATTCTCGTCCTCCGTGCTTGCTTTTTCTCAGAAAGAGCCGTGGTGTGCGTTTTCGCCGCAAAACGCGTTTTCGGCCGAAAACGTGTACGTTTGCACTTCCTGGCCACAGGGAAGCTGCTAGCCGGGAATTCTCTGCCTGGTTCTACCCGCTGCCCGGAACGCTACGCAGGGCAAAAGCGGTTCTCGTCCTCCGTGCTTGCTTTTTCTCAGAAAGAGCCGTGGTGTGCGTTTTCGCCGGAAAACGTGTTTTCGGCCGAAAACGTGTACGTTTGCACTTCCCCGCCACAGGGAAGCTGCTAGCCGGGAATTCGCTGCCTATTTCTACCCGCTGCTCGGAACGCTACGCAGGGCAAAAGCGATTCTCGTCCTCCGTGCTTGCTTTTTCTCAGAAAGAGCCGTGGTGTGCGTTTTCGCCGGAAAACGCGTTTTCGGCCGAAAACGTGTACGTTTGCTCTTCCCGGCCACAGGGAAGCTGCTAGCCGGGAATTCTCTGCCTGGTTCTACCCGCTGCCCGGAACGCTACGCAGGGCAAAAGCGGTTCTCGTCCTCCGTGCTTGCTTTTTCTCAGAAAGAGCCGTGGTGTGCGTTTTCGCCGGTAAACGCGTTTTCGGCCGAAAACGTGTACGTTTGCACTTCCCAGCCACAGGGAAACTGCTAGCCGGGAATTCTCTGCCTGGTTCTACCCGCTGCCCGGAACGCT
This sequence comes from Athene noctua, assembly GCF_965140245.1. Lineage (NCBI taxonomy): Eukaryota > Metazoa > Chordata > Aves > Strigiformes > Strigidae > Athene > Athene noctua. The sequence goes on from NW_027437665.1 coordinate 43,829, forward strand.
ACGCAGGGCAAAAGCGATTCTCGTCCTCCGTGCTTGCTTTTTCTCAGAAAGAGCCGTGGTGTGCGTTTTCGCGGGAAAACGCGTTTTCGCCCGAAAACGTGTACGTTTGCACTTCCCCGCCACAGGGAAGCTGCTAGCCGGGAATTCTCTGCCTGTTTCTACCCGCTGCCCGGAACGCTACGCAGGGCAAAAGCGATTCTCGTCCTCCGTGCTTGCTTTTTCTCAGAAAGAGCCGTGGTGTGCGTTTTCGCCGGAAAACGCGTTTTCGGCCGAAAACGTGTACGTTTGCACTTCCCCGCCACAGGGAAGCTGCTAGCCGGGAATTCTCTGCCTATTTCTACCCGCTGCTCAGAACGCTACGCAGGGCAAAAGCGATTCTCGTCCTCCGTGCTTGCTTTTTCTCAGAAAGAGCCGTGGTGTGCGTTTTCGCGGGAAAACGCGTTTTCGGCCGAAAACGTGTACGTTTGCACATCCCCGCCTCAGGGAAGCTGCTAGCCGGGAATTCTCTGCCTGGTTCTACCCGCTGCCCGGAACGCTACGCAGGGCAAAAGCGATTCTCGTCCTCCGTGCTTGCTTTTTCTCAGAAAGAGCCGTGGTGTGCGTTTTCGCCGGAAAACGCGTTTTCGGCCGAAAACGTGTACGTTTGCACTTCCCGGCCACAGGGAAGCTGCTAGCCGGCAATTCGCTGCCTGGTTCTACCCGCTGCCGGGAACGCTACGCAGGGCAAAAGCGATTTTCGTCCTCCGTGCTTGCTTTTTCTCAGAAAGAGCCGTGGTGTGCTTTTTCGCCGGAAAACGCGTTTTCGGCCGAAAACGTGTACGTTTGCACTTCCTGGCCACAGGGAAGCTGCTAGCCGGCAATTCGCTGCCTATTTCTACCCGCTGCTCAGAACGCTACGCAGGGCAAAAACGATTCTCGTCCTCCGTGCTTGCTTTTTCTCAGAAAGAGCCGTCGTGTGCGTTTTCTCCGGAAAACGCGTTTTCGGCCGGAAACGTGTACGTTTGCACTTCCCGGCCACAGGGAAGCTGCTAGCCGGCAATTCTCTGCCTGGTTCTACCCGCTGCCCAGAACGCTACGCAGGGCAAAAGCGATTCTCGTCCTCCGTGCTTGCTTTTTCTCAGAAAGAGCCGTGGTGTGCGTTTTCGCCGGAAAACGCGTTTTCGACCGAAAACGTTTACGTTTGCACTTCCCGGCCACAGGGAAGCTGCTAGCCGGCAATTCGCTGCCTGGTTCTACCCGCTGCCCGGAACGCTACGCAGGGCAAAAGCGATTCTCGTCCTCCGTGCTTGCTTTTTCTCAGAAAGAGCCGTGGTGTGCGTTTTCGCCGGAAAACGCGTTTTCGGCCGAAAGCGTGTACGTTTGCACTTCCCGGCCACAGGGAAGCTGCTAGCCGGCAATTCGCTGCCTGGTTCTACCCGCTGCCCGGAACGCTACGCAGGGCAAAAGCGATTCTCGTCCTCCGTGCTTGCTTTTTCTCAGAAAGAGCCGTGGTGTGCGTTTTCGCCGTAAAACGCGTTTTCGGCCGAAAACGTGTACGTTTGCACTTCCCCGCCACAGGGAAGCTGCTAGCCGGGAATTCTCTGCCTGGTTCTACCCGCTGCCCGGAACACTATGCAGGGCAAAAGCGATTCTCGTCCTCCGTGCTTGCTTTTTCTCAGAAAGAGCCGTGGTGTGCGTTTTCGCCGGAAAACGCGTTTTCGGCCGAAAACGTGTACGTTTGCACTTCCCCGCCACAGGGAAGCTGCTAGCAGGGAATTCGCTGCCTGGTTCTACCCGCTGCCCGGAACGCTACGCAGGGCAAAATCGATTCTCGTCCTCCGTGCTTGCTTTTTCTCAGAAAGAGCCGTGGTGTGCGTTTTCGCCGGAAAACGCGTTTTCGGCCGAAAACGTGTACGTTTGCACTTCCCGGCTACAGGGAAGCTGCTAGCCGGGAATTCTCTGCCTGGTTCTACCCGCTGCCCGGAACGCTACGCAGGGCAAAAGCGATTCTCGTCCTCCGTGCTTGCTTTTTCTCAGAAAGAGCCGTGGTGTGCGTTTTCGCGGGAAAACGCGTTTTCGGCCGAAAACGTGTACGTTTGCACTTCCCCGCCACAGGGAAGCTGCTAGCCGGGAATTCTCTGCCTGGTTCTACCCGCTGCCCGGAACGCTACGCAGGGCAAAAGCGATTCTCGTCCTCCGTGCTTGCTTTTTCTCAGAAAGAGCCGTGGTGTGCGTTTTCGCGGGAAAACGCGTTTTCGGCCGAAAACGTGTACGTTTGCACTTCCCCGCCACAGGGAAGCTGCTAGCCGGGAATTCTCTGCCTGGTTCTACCCGCTGCCCGGAACGCTACGCAGGGCAAAAGTGATTCTCGTCCTCCGTGCTTGCTTTTTCTCAGAAAGAGCCGTGGTGTGCGTTTTCGCCGGAAAACGCGTTTTCGGCCGAAAACGTGTACGTTTGCACTTCCCGGCCACAGGTTAGCTGCTAGCCGGGAATTCTCTGCCTGGTTCTACCCGCTGCCCGCAACGCTACGCAGGGCAAAAGCGATTCTCGTCTCTGTGCTTGCTTTTTCTCAGAAAGAGCCGTGGTGTGCGTTTTCGCCGGAAAATGCGCTTTCGGCCGAAAACGTGTACGTTTGCACTTCCCGGCCACAGGGAAGCTGCTAGCCGGGAATTCTCTGCCTGGTTCTACCCGCTGCCCGGAACGCTACGCAGGGCAAAAGCGATTCTCGTCCTCCGTGCTTGCTTTTTCTCAGAAAGAGCCGTGGTGTGCGTTTTCGCCGGAAAACGCGTTTTCGGCCGAAAACGTGTACGTTTGCACGTCCCGGCCACAGGGAAGCTGCTAGCCGGGAATTCTCTGCCTGGTTCTACCCGCTGCCCGGAACGCTACTCAGGGAAAAAGCGATTCTCGTCCTCCGTGCTTGCTTTTTCTCAGAAAGAGCCGTGGTGTGCGTTTTCGCCGTAAACGCGTTTTCGGCCGAAAACGTGTACGTTTGCACTTCCCCGCCACAGGGAAGCTGCTAGCCGGCAATTCTCTGCCTGGTTCTACCCGCTGCCCGGAACGCTACGCAGGGCAAAAGCGATTCTCGTCCTCCGTGCTTGCTTTTTCTCAGAAAGAGCCGTGGTGTGCGTTTTCGCCGGAAAACGCGTTTTCGGCCGAAAACGTGTACGTTTGCACTTCCCGGCCACAGGGAAGCTGCTAGACGGGAATTCTCTGCCTGGTTCTACCCGCTGCCCGGAACGCTACGCAGGGCAAAAGCGATTCTCGTCCTCCGTGCTTGCTTTTTCTCAGAAAGAGCCGTGGTGTGCGTTTTCGCCGCAAAACGCGTTTTCGGCCGAAAACGTGTACGTTTGCACTTCCTGGCCACAGGGAAGCTGCTAGCCGGGAATTCTCTGCCTGGTTCTACCCGCTGCCCGGAACGCTACGCAGGGCAAAAGCGGTTCTCGTCCTCCGTGCTTGCTTTTTCTCAGAAAGAGCCGTGGTGTGCGTTTTCGCCGGAAAACGTGTTTTCGGCCGAAAACGTGTACGTTTGCACTTCCCCGCCACAGGGAAGCTGCTAGCCGGGAATTCGCTGCCTATTTCTACCCGCTGCTCGGAACGCTACGCAGGGCAAAAGCGATTCTCGTCCTCCGTGCTTGCTTTTTCTCAGAAAGAGCCGTGGTGTGCGTTTTCGCCGGAAAACGCGTTTTCGGCCGAAAACGTGTACGTTTGCTCTTCCCGGCCACAGGGAAGCTGCTAGCCGGGAATTCTCTGCCTGGTTCTACCCGCTGCCCGGAACGCTACGCAGGGCAAAAGCGGTTCTCGTCCTCCGTGCTTGCTTTTTCTCAGAAAGAGCCGTGGTGTGCGTTTTCGCCGGTAAACGCGTTTTCGGCCGAAAACGTGTACGTTTGCACTTCCCAGCCACAGGGAAACTGCTAGCCGGGAATTCTCTGCCTGGTTCTACCCGCTGCCCGGAACGCTACGCAGGGCAAAAGCGATTCTCGTCCTCCGTGCTTGCTTTTTCTCAGAAAGAGCCGTGGTGTGCGTTTTCGCGGGAAAACGCGTTTTCGCCCGAAAACGTGTACGTTTGCACTTCCCCGCCACAGGGAAGCTGCTAGCCGGGAATTCTCTGCCTGGTTCTACCCGCTGCCCGGAACGCTACGCAGGGCAAAAGCGATTCTCGTCCTCCGTGCTTGCTTTTTCTCAGAAAGAGCCGTGGTGTGCGTTTTCGCCGGAAAACGCGTTTTCGGCCGAAAACGTGTACGTTTGCACTTCCCCGCCACAGGGAAGCTGCTAGCCGGGAATTCTCTGCCTATTTCTACCCGCTGCTCAGAACGCTACGCAGGGCAAAAGCGATTCTCGTCCTCCGTGCTTGCTTTTTCTCAGAAAGAGCCGTGGTGTGCGTTTTCGCGGGAAAACGCGTTTTCGGCCGAAAACGTGTACGTTTGCACATCCCCGCCTCAGGGAAGCTGCTAGCCGGGAATTCTCTGCCTGGTTCTACCCGCTGCCCGGAACGCTACGCAGGGCAAAAGCGATTCTCGTCCTCCGTGCTTGCTTTTTCTCAGAAAGAGCCGTGGTGTGCGTTTTCGCCGGAAAACGCGTTTTCGGCCGAAAACGTGTACGTTTGCACTTCCCGGCCACAGGGAAGCTGCTAGCCGGCAATTCGCTGCCTGGTTCTACCCGCTGCCCGGAACGCTACGCAGGGCAAAAGCGATTTTCGTCCTCCGTGCTTGCTTTTTCTCAGAAAGAGCCGTGGTGTGCTTTTTCGCCGGAAAACGCGTTTTCGGCCGAAAACTTGTACGTTTGCACTTCCTGGCCACAGGGAAGCTGCTAGCCGGCAATTCGCTGCCTATTTCTACCCGCTGCTCAGAACGCTACGCAGGGCAAAAACGATTCTCGTCCTCCGTGCTTGCTTTTTCTCAGAAAGAGCCGTGGTGTGCGTTTTCTCCAGAAAACGCGTTTTCGGCCGGAAACGTGTACGTTTGCACTTCCCGGCCACAGGGAAGCTGCTAGCCGGCAATTCTCTGCCTGGTTCTACCCGCTGCCCAGAACGCTACGCAGGGCAAAAGCGATTCTCGTCCTCCGTGCTTGCTTTTTCTCAGAAAGAGCCGTGGTGTGCGTTTTCGCCGGAAAACGCGTTTTCGACCGAAAACGTTTACGTTTGCACTTCCCGGCCACAGGGAAGCTGCTAGCCGGGAATTCTCTGCCTGGTTCTACCCGCTGCCCGGAACGCTACGCAGGGCAAAAGCGATTCTCGTCCTCCGTGCTTGCTTTTTCTCAGAAAGAGCCGTGGTGTGCGTTTTCGCCGGAAAACGCGTTTTCGGCCGAAAGCGTGTACGTTTGCACTTCCCGGCCACAGGGAAGCTGCTAGCCGGGAATTCTCTGCCTGGTTCTACCCGCTGCCCGGAACGCTACGCAGGGCAAAAGCGATTCTCGTCCTCCGTGCTTGCTTTTTCTCAGAAAGAGCCGTGGTGTGCGTTTTCGCCGTAAAACGCGTTTTCGGCCGAAAACGTGTACGTTTGCACTTCCCCGCCACAGGGAAGCTGCTAGCCGGGAATTCTCTGCCTGGTTCTACCCGCTGCCCGGAACACTATGCAGGGCAAAAGCGATTCTCGTCCTCCGTGCTTGCTTTTTCTCAGAAAGAGCCGTGGTGTGCGTTTTCGCCGGAAAACGCGTTTTCGGCCGAAAACGTGTACGTTTGCACTTCCCCGCCACAGGGAAGCTGCTAGCAGGGAATTCGCTGCCTGGTTCTACCCGCTGCCCGGAACGCTACGCAGGGCAAAATCGATTCTCGTCCTCCGTGCTTGCTTTTTCTCAGAAAGAGCCGTGGTGTGCGTTTTCGCCGGAAAACGCGTTTTCGGCCGAAAACGTGTACGTTTGCACTTCCCGGCTACAGGGAAGCTGCTAGCCGGGAATTCTCTGCCTGGTTCTACCCGCTGCCCGGAACGCTACGCAGGGCAAAAGCGATTCTCGTCCTCCGTGCTTGCTTTTTCTCAGAAAGAGCCGTGGTGTGCGTTTTCGCCGGAAAACGCGTTTTCGGCCGAAAACGTGTACGTTTGCACTTCCCCGCCACAGGGAAGCTGCTAGCCGGGAATTCTCTGTCTGGTTCTACCCGCTGCCCGGAACGCTACGCAGGGCAAAAGTGATTCTCGTCCTCCGTGCTTGCTTTTTCTCAGAAAGAGCCGTGGTGTGCGTTTTCGCCGGAAAACGCGTTTTCGGCCGAAAACGTGTACGTTTGCACTTCCCCGCCACAGGGAAGCTGCTAGCCGGGAATTCTCTGCCTGGTTCTACCCGCTGCCCGCAACGCTACGCAGGGCAAAAGCGATTCTCGTCCTCTGTGCTTGCTTTTTCTCAGAAAGAGCCGTGGTGTGCGTTTTCGCCGGAAAATGCGCTTTCGGCCGAAAACGTGTACGTTTGCACTTCCCGGCCACAGGGAAGCTGCTAGACGGAATTCTCTGCCTGGTTCTACCCGCTGCCCGGAACGCTACGCAGGGCAAAAGCGATTCTCGTCCTCCGTGCTTGCTTTTTCTCAGAAAGAGCCGTGGTGTGCGTTTTCGCGGGAAAACCTGTTTTCGTCCGAAAACGTGTACATTTGCACTTCCCGGCCACAGGGAAGCTGCTAGCCGGGAATTCTCTGCCTGGTTCTACCCGCTGCCCGGAACGCTACGCAGGGCAAAAGCGATTCTCGTCCTCCGTGCTTGCTTTTTCTCAGAAAGAGCCGTGGTGTGCGTTTTCGCCGGAAAACGCGTTTTCGGCCGAAAACGTGTACGTTTGCACTTCCCCGCCACAGGGAAGCTGCTACCAGGGAATTCGCTGCCTGATTCTACCCGCTGCCCGGAACGCTACGCAGGGCAAAAGCGATTCTCGTCCTCCGTGCTTGCTTTTTCTCAGAAAGAGCCGTGGTGTGCGTTTTCGCCGGAAAACGCGTTTTCGGCCGAAAACGTGTACGTTTGCACTTCCCGGCCACAGCGAAGCTGCTAGACGGGAATTCTCTGCCTGGTTCTACCCGCTGCCCGGAACGCTACGCAGGGCAAAAGCGATTCTCGTCCTCCGTGCTTGCTTTTTCTCAGAAAGAGCCGTGGTGTGCGTTTTCGCCGCAAAACGCGTTTTCGGCCGAAAACGTGTACGTTTGCTCTTCCCGGCCACAGGGAAGCTGCTAGCCGGGAATTCTCTGCCTGGTTCTACCCGCTGCCCGGAACGCTACGCAGGGCAAAAGCGGTTCTCGTCCTCCGTGCTTGCTTTTTCTCAGAAAGAGCCGTGGTGTGCGTTTTCGCCGGTAAACGCGTTTTCGGCCGAAAACGTGTACGTTTGCACTTCCCAGCCACAGGGAAACTGCTAGCCGGGAATTCTCTGCCTGGTTCTACCCGCTGCCCGGAACGCTACGCAGGGCAAAAGCGATTCTCGTCCTCCGTGCTTGCTTTTTCTCAGAAAGAGCCGTGGTGTGCGTTTTCGCCGGAAAACGCGTTTTCGGCCGAAAACGTGTACGATTGCACTTCCCGGCCACAGGGAAGCTGCTAGCCGGGAATTCTCTGCCTGGTTCTACCCGCTGCCCGGAACGCTACGCAGGGCAAAAGCGGTTCTCGTCCTCCGTGCTTGCTTTTTCTCAGAAAGAGCCGTGGTGTGCGTTTTCGCCGGAAAACGCGTTTTCGGCCGAAAACGTGTACGTTTGCACTTCCCAGCCACAGGGAAGCTGCTAGCAGGGAATTCTCTGCCTGGTTCTACCCGCTGCCCGGAACAATACGCAGGGCAAAAGCGATTCTCGTCCTCCGTGCTTGCTTTTTCTCAGAAAGAGCCGTGGTGTGCGTTTTCGCCGGTAAACGCGTTTTCGGCCGAAAACGTGTACGTTTGCACTTCCCCGCCACAGGGAAGCTGCTAGCCGGGAATTCTCTGCCTATTTCTACCCGCTGCTCAGAACGCTACGCAGGGTAAAAGCGATTCTCATCCTCCGTGCTTGCTTTTTCTCAGAAAGAGCCGTGGTGTGCGTTTTCGCCGGAAAACGCGTTTTCGGCCGAAAACGTGTACGTTTGCACTTCCCGGCCACAGGGAAGCTGCTAGCCGGCAATTCGCTGCCTGGTTCTACCCGCTGCCCGGAACGCTACGCAGGGCAAAAGCGATTTTCGTCCTCCGTGCTTGCTTTTTCTCAGAAAGAGCCGTGGTGTGCTTTTTCGCCGGAAAACGCGTTTTCGGCCGAAAACGTGTACGTTTGCACTTCCTGGCCACAGGGAAGCTGCTAGCCGGCAATTCGCTGCCTATTTCTACCCGCTGCTCAGAACGCTACGCAGGGCAAAAACGATTCTCGTCCTCCGTGCTTGCTTTTTCTCAGAAAGAGCCGTGGTGTGCGTTTTCTCCAGAAAACGCGTTTTCGGCCGGAAACGTGTACGTTTGCACTTCCCGGCCACAGGGAAGCTGCTAGCCGGCAATTCTCTGCCTGGTTCTACCCGCTGCCCAGAACGCTACGCAGGGCAAAAGCGATTCTCGTCCTCCGTGCTTGCTTTTTCTCAGAAAGAGCCGTGGTGTGCGTTTTCGCCGGAAAACGCGTTTTCGACCGAAAACGTTTACGTTTGCACTTCCCGGCCACAGGGAAGCTGCTAGACGGGAATTCTCTGCCTGGTTCTACCCGCTGCCCGGAACGCTACGCAGGGCAAAAGCGATTCTCGTCCTCCGTGCTTGCTTTTTCTCAGAAAGAGCCGTGGTGTGCGTTTTCGCCGGAAAACGCGTTTTCGGCCGAAAACGTGTACGTTTGCACTTCCCGGCCACAGGGAAGCTGCTAGCCAAGAATTCTCTGCCTGGTTCTACCCGCTGCCCGGAACGCTACGCAGGGCAAAAGCGATTCTCGTCCTCCGTGCTTGCTTTTTCTCAGAAAGAGCCGTGGTGTGCGTTTTCGCCGTAAAACGCGTTTTCGGCCGAAAACGTGTACGTTTGCACTTCCCCGCCACAGGGAAGCTGCTAGCCGGGAATTCTCTGCCTGGTTCTACCCGCTGCCCGGAACACTATGCAGGGCAAAAGCGATTCTCGTCCTCCGTGCTTGCTTTTTCTCAGAAAGAGCCGTGGTGTGCGTTTTCGCCGGAAAACGCGTTTTCGGCCGAAAACGTGTACGTTTGCACTTCCCGGCCACAGGGAAGCTGCTAGCAGGGAATTCGCTGCCTGGTTCTACCCGCTGCCCGGAACGCTACGCAGGGCAAAAGCGATTCTCGTCCTCCGTGCTTGCTTTTTCTCAGAAAGAGCCGTGGTGTGCGTTTTCGCCGGAAAACGCGTTTTCGGCCGAAAACGTGTACGTTTGCACTTCCCCGCCACAGGGAAGCTGCTAGCCGGGAATTCTCTGCCTGGTTCTACCCGCTGCCCGGAACGCTACGCAGGGCAAAAGCGGTTCTCGTCCTCCGTGCTTGCTTTTTCTCAGAAAGAGCCGTGGTGTGCGTTTTCGCCGGAAAACGCGTTTTCGGCCGAAAACGTGTACGTTTGCACTTCCCAGCCACAGGGAAGCTGCTAGCAGGGAATTCTCTGCCTGGTTCTACCCGCTGCCCGGAACAATACGCAGGGCAAAAGCGATTCTCGTCCTCCGTGCTTGCTTTTTCTCAGAAAGAGCCGTGGTGTGCGTTTTCGCCGGTAAACGCGTTTTCGGCCGAAAACGTGTACGTTTGCACTTCCCCGCCACAGGGAAGCTGCTAGCCGGGAATTCTCTGCCTATTTCTACCCGCTGCTCAGAACGCTACGCAGGGTAAAAGCGATTCTCGTCCTCCGTGCTTGCTTTTTCTCAGAAAGAGCCGTGGTGTGCGTTTTCGCCGGAAAACGCGTTTTCGGCCGAAAACGTGTACGTTTGCACTTCCCGGCCACAGGGAAGCTGCTAGCCGGCAATTCGCTGCCTGGTTCTACCCGCTGCCCGGAACGCTACGCAGGGCAAAAGCGATTTTCGTCCTCCGTGCTTGCTTTTTCTCAGAAAGAGCCGTGGTGTGCTTTTTCGCCGGAAAACGCGTTTTCGGCCGAAAACGTGTACGTTTGCACTTCCTGGCCACAGGGAAGCTGCTAGCCGGCAATTCGCTGCCTATTTCTACCCGCTGCTCAGAACGCTACGCAGGGCAAAAACGATTCTCGTCCTCCGTGCTTGCTTTTTCTCAGAAAGAGCCGTGGTGTGCGTTTTCTCCAGAAAACGCGTTTTCGGCCGGAAACGTGTACGTTTGCACTTCCCGGCCACAGGGAAGCTGCTAGCCGGCAATTCTCTGCCTGGTTCTACCCGCTGCCCAGAACGCTACGCAGGGCAAAAGCGATTCTCGTCCTCCGTGCTTGCTTTTTCTCAGAAAGAGCCGTGGTGTGCGTTTTCGCCGGAAAACGCGTTTTCGACCGAAAACGTTTACGTTTGCACTTCCCGGCCACAGGGAAGCTGCTAGACGGGAATTCTCTGCCTGGTTCTACCCGCTGCCCGGAACGCTACGCAGGGCAAAAGCGATTCTCGTCCTCCGTGCTTGCTTTTTCTCAGAAAGAGCCGTGGTGTGCGTTTTCGCCGGAAAACGCGTTTTCGGCCGAAAACGTGTACGTTTGCACTTCCCGGCCACAGGGAAGCTGCTAGCCAAGAATTCTCTGCCTGGTTCTACCCGCTGCCCGGAACGCTACGCAGGGCAAAAGCGATTCTCGTCCTCCGTGCTTGCTTTTTCTCAGAAAGAGCCGTGGTGTGCGTTTTCGCCGGAAAACGCGTTTTCGGCCGAAAACGTGTACGTTTGCACTTCCCCGCCACAGGGAAGCTGCTAGCCGGGAATTCTCTGCCTGGTTCTACCCGCTGCCCGGAACACTATGCAGGGCAAAAGCGATTCTCGTCCTCCGTGCTTGCTTTTTCTCAGAAAGAGCCGTGGTGTGCGTTTTCGCCGGAAAACGCGTTTTCGGCCGAAAACGTGTACGTTTGCACTTCCCCGCCACAGGGAAGCTGCTAGCAGGGAATTCGCTGCCTGGTTCTACCCGCTGCCCGGAACGCTACGCAGGGCAAAAGCGATTCTCGTCCTCCGTGCTTGCTTTTTCTCAGAAAGAGCCGTGGTGTGCGTTTTCGCCGGAAAACGCGTTTTCGGCCGGAAACGTGTACGTTTGCACTTCCCGGCCACAGGGAAGCTGCTAGCCGGGAATTCTCTGCCTGGTTCTACCCGCTGCCCGGAACGCTACGCAGGGCAAAAGCGATTCTCGTCCTCCGTGCTTGCTTTTTCTCAGAAAGAGCCGTGGTGTGCGTTTTCGCGGGAAAACGCGTTTTCGGCCGAAAACGTGTACGTTTGCACTTCCCCGCCTCAGGGAAGCTGCTAGCCGGGAATTCTCTGCCTGGTTCTACCCGCTGCCCGGAACGCTACGCAGGGCAAAAGTGATTCTCGTCCTCCGTGCTTGCTTTTTCTCAGAAAGAGCCGTGGTGTGCGTTTTCGCCGGAAAACGCGTTTTCGGCCGAAAACGGGTACGTTTGCACTTCCCGGCCACAGGGAAGCTGCTAGCCGGCAATTCGCTGCCTGGTTCTACCCGCTGCCCGGAACGCCACGCAGTGCAAAAGCGATTTTCGTCCTCCGTGCTTGCTTTTTCTCAGAAAGAGCCGTGGTGTGCTTTTTCGCCGGAAAACGCGTTTTCGGCCGAAAACGTGTACGTTTGCACTTCCTGGCCACAGGGAAGCTGCTAGCCGGCAATTCGCTGCCTATTTCTACCCGCTGCTCGGAACGCTACGCAGGGCAAAAACGATTCTCGTCCTCCGTGCTTCTTTTTCTCAGAAAGAGCCGTGGTGTGCGTTTTCGCCGGAAAACGCGTTTTCGGCCGAAAACGTGTACGTTTGCACTTCCCGGCCACAGGGAAGCTGCTAGCCGGCAATTCGCTGCCTGGTTCTACCCGCTGCCCGGAACGCTACGCAGGGCAAAAGCGATTCTCGTCCTCCGTGCTTGCTTTTTCTCAGAAAGAGCCATGGTGTGCTTTTTCTCCAGAAAACGCGTTTCGGCCGGAAACGTGTACGTTTGCACTTCCCGGCCACAGGGAAGCTGCTAGCCGGCAATTCTCTGCCTGGTTCTACCCGCTGCCCAGAACGCTTCGCAGGGCAAAAGCGATTCTCGTCCTCCGTGCTTGCTTTTTCTCAGAAAGAGCCGTGGTGTGCGTTTTCGCCGGAAAACGCGTTTTCGGCCGAAAACGTGTACGTTTGCACTTCCCGGCCACAGGGACGCTGCTAGCCGGGAATTCTCTGCCTGGTTCTACCCGCTGCTCGGAACGCTACGCAGGGCAAAAGCGATTCTCGTCCTCCGTGCTTGCTTTTTCTCAGAAAGAGCCGTGGTGTGCGTTTTCGCCGGAAAACGCGTTTTCGGCCGAAAACGTGTACGTTTGCACTTCCCGGCCACAGGGAAGCTGCTAGCCGGGAATTCTCTGCCTGGTTCTTCCCGCTGCCCGGAACGCTACGCAGGGCAAAAGCGATTCTCGTCCTCCGTGCTTGCTTTTTCTCAGAAAGAGCCGTGGTGTGCGTTTTCGCGGGAAAACGCGTTTTCGCCCGAAAACGTGTACGTTTGCACTTCCCGGCCACAGGGAAGCTGCTAGCCGGGAATTCTCTGCCTGGTTCTACCCGCTGCCCGGAACGCTACGCAGGGCAAAAGCGATTCTCGTCCTCCGTGCTTGCTTTTTCTCAGAAAGAGCCGTGGTGTGCGTTTTCGCCGGAAAACGCGTTTTCGGCCGAAAACGTGTACGTTTGCATTTCCCGGCCACAGGGAAGCTGCTAGCCGGGAATTCTCTGCCTGGTTCTACCCGCTGCCCGGAACGCTACGCAGGGCAAAAGCGATTCTCGTCCTCCGTGCTTGCTTTTTCTCAGAAAGAGCCGTGGTGTGCATTTTCGCCGGAAAACGCGTTTTCGGCCGAAAACGTGTACGTTTGCACTTCCCGGCCACAGGGAAGCTGCTAGACGGGAATTCTCTGCCTGGTTCTACCCGCTGCCCGGAACGCTACGCAGGGCAAAAGCGATTCTCGTCCTCCGTGCTTGCTTTTTCTCAGAAAGAGCCGTGGTGTGCGTTTTCGCCGTAAAACGCGTTTTCGGCCGAAAACGTGTACGTTTGTACTTCCCGGCCACAGGGAAGCTGCTAGCCGGGAATTCACTGCCTGGTTCTACCCGCTGCCCGCAACGCTACGCAGGGCAAAAGCGATTCTCGTCCTCCGTGCTTGCTTTTTCTCAGAAAGAGCCGTGGTGTGCGTTTTCGCCGGTAAACGCGTTTTCGGCCGAAAACGTGTACGTTTGCACTTCCCGGCCACAGGGAAGCTGCTAGCCGGGAATTCTCTGCCTGGTTCTACCCGCTGCCCGGAACGCTACGCAGGGCAAAAGCGATTCTCGTCCTCCGTGCTTGCTTTTTCTCAGAAAGAGCCGTGGTGTGCGTTTTCGCGGGAAAACGCGTTTTCGGCCGAAAACGTGTACGTTTGCACTTCCCCGCCACAGGGAAGCTGCTAGCCGGGAATTCTCTGCCTGGTTCTACCCGCTGCCCGGAACGCTACGCAGGGCAAAAGCGATTCTCGTCCTCCGTGCTTGCTTTTTCTCAGAAAGAGCCGTGGTGTGCGTTTTCGCGGGAAAACGTGTTTTCGGCCGAAAACGTGTACGTTTGCACTTCCCCGCCACAGGGAAGCTGCTAGCCGGCAATTCGCTGCCTGGTTCTACCCGCTGCCCGGAACGCTACGCAGGGCAAAAGCGATTCTCGTCCTCCGTGCTTGCTTTTTCTCAGAAAGAGCCGTGGTGTGCGTTTTCGCCGGAAAACGCGTTTTCGGCCGAAAACGTGTACGTTTGCACTTCCCGGCCACAGGGAAGCTGCTAGCCGGGAATTCTCTGCCTGGTTCTACCCGCTGCCCGGAACGCTACGCAGGGCAAAAGCGATTCTCGTCCTCCGTGCTTGCTTTTTCTCAGAAAGAGCCGTGGTGTGCGTTTTAGCCGGAAAACGCGTTTTCGGCCGAAAACGTGTACGTTTGCACTTCCCGGCCACAGGGAAGCTGCTAGCCGGGAATTCTCTGCCTGGTTCTACCCGCTGCCCGGAACGCTACGCAGGGCAAAAGCGGTTCTCGTCCTCCGTGCTTGCTTTTTCTCAGAAAGAGCCGTGGTGTGCGTTTTCGCCGGAAAACGCGTTTTCGGTCGAAAACGTGTACGTTTGCACTTCCCCGCCACAGGGAAGCTGCTAGACGGGAATTCTCTGCCTGGTTCTACCCGCTGCCCGGAACACTATGCAGGGCAAAAGCGATTCTCATCCTCCGTGCTTGCTTTTTCTCAGAAAGAGCCGTGGTGTGCGTTTTCGCCGGAAAACGCGTTTTCGGCCGAAAACGTGTACGTTTGCACTTCCCCGCCACAGGGAAGCTGCTAGCAGGGAATTCTCTGCCTGGTTCTACCCGCTGCCCGGAACGCTACGCAGGGCAAAAGCGATTCTCGTCCTCCGTGCTTGCTTTTTCTCAGAAAGAGCCGTGGTGTGCGTTTTCGCCGGAAAACGCGTTTTCGGCCGAAAACGTGTACGTTTGCACTTCCCGGCCACAGGGAAGCTGCTAGCCGGGAATTCTCTGCCTGGTTCTACCCGCTGCCCGGAACGCTACGCAGGGCAAAAGCGATTCTCGTCCTCCGTGCTTGCTTTTTCTCAGAAAGAGCCGTGGTGTGCGTTTTCGCGGGAAAACGCGTTTTCGGCCGAAAACGTGTACGTTTGCACTTCCCCGCCTCAGGGAAGCTGCTAGCCGGGAATTCTCTGCCTGGTTCTACCCGCTGCCCGGAACGCTACGCAGGGCAAAAGTGATTCTCGTCCTCCGTGCTTGCTTTTTCTCAGAAAGAGCCGTGGTGTGCGTTTTCGCCGGAAAACGCGTTTTCGGCCGAAAACGGGTACGTTTGCACTTCCCGGCCACAGGGAAGCTGCTAGCCGGCAATTCGCTGCCTGGTTCTACCCGCTGCCCGGAACGCCACGCAGTGCAAAAGCGATTTTCGTCCTCCGTGCTTGCTTTTTCTCAGAAAGAGCCGTGGTGTGCTTTTTCGCCGGAAAACGCGTTTTCGGCCGAAAACGTGTACGTTTGCACTTCCTGGCCACAGGGAAGCTGCTAGCCGGCAATTCGCTGCCTATTTCTACCCGCTGCTCGGAACGCTACGCAGGGCAAAAACGATTCTCGTCCTCCGTGCTTCTTTTTCTCAGAAAGAGCCGTGGTGTGCGTTTTCGCCGGAAAACGCGTTTTCGGCCGAAAACGTGTACGTTTGCACTTCCCGGCCACAGGGAAGCTGCTAGCCGGCAATTCGCTGCCTGGTTCTACCCGCTGCCCGGAACGCTACGCAGGGCAAAAGCGATTCTCGTCCTCCGTGCTTGCTTTTTCTCAGAAAGAGCCATGGTGTGCTTTTTCTCCAGAAAACGCGTTTCGGCCGGAAACGTGTACGTTTGCACTTCCCGGCCACAGGGAAGCTGCTAGCCGGCAATTCTCTGCCTGGTTCTACCCGCTGCCCAGAACGCTTCGCAGGGCAAAAGCGATTCTCGTCCTCCGTGCTTGCTTTTTCTCAGAAAGAGCCGTGGTGTGCGTTTTCGCCGGAAAACGCGTTTTCGGCCGAAAACGTGTACGTTTGCACTTCCCGGCCACAGGGACGCTGCTAGCCGGGAATTCTCTGCCTGGTTCTACCCGCTGCTCGGAACGCTACGCAGGGCAAAAGCGATTCTCGTCCTCCGTGCTTGCTTTTTCTCAGAAAGAGCCGTGGTGTGCGTTTTCGCCGGAAAACGCGTTTTCGGCCGAAAACGTGTACGTTTGCACTTCCCGGCCACAGGGAAGCTGCTAGCCGGGAATTCTCTGCCTGGTTCTTCCCGCTGCCCGGAACGCTTCGCAGGGCAAAAGCGATTCTCGTCCTCCGTGCTTGCTTTTTCTCAGAAAGAGCCGTGGTGTGCGTTTTCGCGGGAAAACGCGTTTTCGGCCGAAAACGTGTACGTTTGCACTTCCCGGCCACAGGGAAGCTGCTAGCCGGGAATTCTCTGCCTGGTTCTACCCGCTGCCCGGAACGCTACGCAGGGCAAAAGCGATTCTCGTCCTCCGTGCTTGCTTTTTCTCAGAAAGAGCCGTGGTGTGCGTTTTCGCCGGAAAACGCGTTTTCGGCCGAAAACGTGTACGTTTGCATTTCCCGGCCACAGGGAAGCTGCTAGCCGGGAATTCTCTGCCTGGTTCTACCCGCTGCCCGGAACGCTACGCAGGGCAAAAGCGATTCTCGTCCTCCGTGCTTGCTTTTTCTCAGAAAGAGCCGTGGTGTGCATTTTCGCCGGAAAACGCGTTTTCGGCCGAAAACGTGTACGTTTGCACTTCCCGGCCACAGGGAAGCTGCTAGACGGGAATTCTCTGCCTGGTTCTACCCGCTGCCCGGAACGCTACGCAGGGCAAAAGCGATTCTCGTCCTCCGTGCTTGCTTTTTCTCAGAAAGAGCCGTGGTGTGCGTTTTCGCCGTAAAACGCGTTTTCGGCCGAAAACGTGTACGTTTGCACTTCCCCGCCACAGGGAAGCTGCTAGCCGGGAATTCTCTGCCTGGTTCTACCCGCTGCCCGGAACACTATGCAGGGCAAAAGCGATTCTCGTCCTCCGTGCTTGCTTTTTCTCAGAAAGAGCCGTGGTGTGCGTTTTCGCCGGAAAACGCGTTTTCGGCTGAAAACGTGAACGTTTGGACTTCCCGGCCACAGGGAAGCTGCTAGCCGGGAATTCACTGCCTGGTTCTACCCGCTGCCCGCAACGCTACGCAGGGCAAAAGCGATTCTCGTCCTCCGTGCTTGCTTTTTCTCAGAAAGAGCCGTGGTGTGCGTTTTCGCCGGTAAACGCGTTTTCGGCCGAAAACGTGTACGTTTGCACTTCCCGGCCACAGGGAAGCTGCTAGCCGGGAATTCTCTGCCTGGTTCTACCCGCTGCCCGGAACGCTACGCAGGGCAAAAGCGATTCTCGTCCTCCGTGCTTGCTTTTTCTCAGAAAGAGCCGTGGTGTGCGTTTTCGCGGGAAAACGCGTTTTCGGCCGAAAACGTGTACGTTTGCACTTCCCCGCCACAGGGAAGCTGCTAGCCGGGAATTCTCTGCCTGGTTCTACCCGCTGCCCGGAACGCTACGCAGGGCAAAAGCGATTCTCGTCCTCCGTGCTTGCTTTTTCTCAGAAAGAGCCGTGGTGTGCGTTTTCGTGGGAAAACGTGTTTTCGGCCGAAAACGTGTACGTTTGCACTTCCCCGCCACAGGGAAGCTGCTAGCCGGCAATTCGCTGCCTGGTTCTACCCGCTGCCCGGAACGCTACGCAGGGCAAAAGCGATTCTCGTCCTCCGTGCTTGCTTTTTCTCAGAAAGAGCCGTGGTGTGCGTTTTCGCCGCAAAACGCGTTTTCGGCCGAAAACGTGTACGTTTGCACTTCCCGGCCACAGGGAAGCTGCTAGCCGGCAATTCTCTGCCTGGTTCTACCCGCTGCCCGGAACGCTACGCAGGGCAAAAGCGATTCTCGTCCTCCGTGCTTGCTTTTTCTCAGAAAGAGCCGTGGTGTGCGTTTTAGCCGGAAAACGCGTTTTCGGCCGAAAACGTGTACGTTTGCTCTTCCCGGCCACAGGGAAGCTGCTAGCCGGGAATTCTCTGCCTGGTTCTACCCGCTGCCCGGAACGCTACGCAGGGCAAAAGCGGTTCTCGTCCTCCGTGCTTGCTTTTTCTCAGAAAGAGCCGTGGTGTGCGTTTTCGCCGGAAAACGCGTTTTCGGTCGAAAACGTGTACGTTTGCACTTCCCCGCCACAGGGAAGCTGCTAGACGGGAATTCTCTGCCTGGTTCTACCCGCTGCCCGGAACACTATGCAGGGCAAAAGCGATTCTCATCCTCCGTGCTTGCTTTTTCTCAGAAAGAGCCGTGGTGTGCGTTTTCGCCGGAAAACGCGTTTTCGGCCGAAAACGTGTACGTTTGCACTTCCCCGCCACAGGGAAGCTGCTAGCAGGGAATTCTCTGCCTGGTTCTACCCGCTGCCCGGAACGCTACGCAGGGCAAAAGCGATTCTCGTCCTCCGTGCTTGCTTTATCTCAGAAAGAGCCGTGGTGTGCGTTTTCGCCGGAAAACGTGTTTTCGGCCGAAAACGTGTACCTTTGCACTTCCCCGCCACAGGGAAGCTGATAGCAGGGAATTCGCTGCCTGGTTCTACCCGCTGCCCGGAACGCTACGCAGGGCAAAAGCGATTCTCGTCCTCCGTGCTTGCTTTATCTCAGAAAGAGCCGTGGTGTGCGTTTTCACCGGAAAACGCGTTTTCGGCCGAAAACGTGTACGTTTGCACTTCCCCGCCACAGGGAAGCTGCTAGCCGGGAATTCTCTGCCTGGTTCTACCCGCTGCCGGGAACGCTACGCAGGGCAAAAGCGATTCTCGTCCTCCGTGCTTGCTTTTTCTCAGAAAGAGCCGTGGTGTGCGTTTTCGCCGGAAAACGCGTTTTCGGCCGAAAACGTGTACGTTTGCTCTTCCCGGCCACAGGGAAGCTGCTAGCCGGGAATTCTCTGCCTGGTTCTACCCGCTGCCCGGAACGCTACGCAGGGCAAAAGCGATTCTCGTCCTCCGTGCTTGCTTTTTCTCAGAAAGAGCCGTGGTGTGCGTTTTCGCCGGAAAACGCGTTTTCGGCAGAAAACGTGTACGTTTGCACTTCCCGGCCACAGGGAAGCTGCTAGCCGGGAATTCACTGCCTGGTTCTACCCGCTGCCCAGAACGCTACGCAGGGCAAAAGCGATTCTCGTCCTCCGTGCTTGCTTTTTCTCAGAAAGAGCCGTGGTGTGCGTTTTCGCCGGAAAACGCGTTTTCGGCCGAAAACGTGTACGTTTGCACTTCCCGGCCACAGGGAAGCTGCTAGCCGGGAATTCTCTGCCTGGTTCTACCCGCTGCCCGGAACGCTACGCAGGGCAAAAGCGATTCTCGTCCTCCGTGCTTGCTTTTTCTCAGAAAGAGCCGTGGTGTGCGTTTTCGCCGGAAAACGCGTTTTCGGCCGAAAACGTGTACGTTTGCACTTCCCCGCCACAGGGAAGCTGCTAGACGGGAATTCTCTGCCTGGTTCTACCCGCTGCCCGGAACGCTACGCAGGGCAAAAGCGATTCTCGTCCTCCGTGCTTGCTTTTTCTCAGAAAGAGCCGTGGTGTGCTTTTTCGCCGGAAAACGCGTTTTCGGCCGAAAACGTGTACGTTTGCACTTCCCGGCCACAGGGAAGCTGCTAGCCGGGAATTCACTGCCTGGTTCTACCCGCTGCCCGGAACGCTACGCAGGGCAAAAGCGATTCTCGTCCTCCGTGCTTGCTTTTTCTCAGAAAGAGCCGTGGTGTGCGTTTTCGCCGGAAAACGCGTTTTCGGCCGAAAACGTGTACGTTTGCACTTCCCCGCCACAGGGAAGCTGCTAGCCGGGAATTCGCTGCCTATTTCTACCCGCTGCCCGGAACGCTACGCAGGGCAAAAGCGATTCTCGTCCTCCGTGCTTGCTTTTTCTCAGAAAGAGCCGTGGTGTGCGTTTTAGCCGGAAAACGCGTTTTCGGCCGAAAACGTGTACGTTTGCACTTCCCGGCCACAGGGAAGCTGCTAGCCGGGAATTCTCTGCCTGGTTCTACCCGCTGCCCGGAACGCTACGCAGGGCAAAAGAGATTCTCGTCCTCCGTGCTTGCTTTTTCTCAGAAAGAGCCGTGGTGTGCGTTTTCGCCGGAAAACACGTTTTCGGCCGAAAACGTGTACGTTTGCTCTTCCCGGCCACAGGGAAGCTGCTAGACGGGAATTCTCTGCCTGGTTCTACCCGCTGCCCTGAACGCTACGCAGGGCAAAAGCGGTTCTCGTCCTCCGTGCTTGCTTTTTCTCAGAAAGAGCCGTGGTGTGCGTTTTCGCCGGTAAACGCGTTTTCGGCCGAAAACCTGTACGTTTGCACTTCCCAGCCACAGGGAAACTGCTAGCCGGGAATTCTCTGCCTGGTTCTACCCGCTGCCCGGAACGCTACGCAGGGCAAAAGCGATTCTCGTCCTCCGTGCTTGCTTTTTCTCAGAAAGAGCCGTGGTGTGCGTTTTCGCCGGAAAACGCGTTTTCGTCCGAAAACGTGTACGTTTGCACTTCCCGGCCACAGGGAAGCTGCTAGACGGGAATTCTCTGCCTGGTTCTACCCGCTGCCCGGAACGCTACGCAGGGCAAAAGCGATTCTCGTCCTCCGTGCTTGCTTTTTCTCAGAAAGAGCCGTGGTGTGCATTTTCGCCGGAAAACGCGTTTTCGGCCGAAAACGTGTACGTTTGCACTTCCCCACCACAGGGAAGCTGCTAGCCGGGAATTCTCTGTCTGGTTCTACCCGCTGCCCGCAACGCTACGCAGGGCAAAAGCGATTCTCGTCCTCCGTGCTTGCTTTTTCTCAGAAAGAGCCGTGGTGTGCGTTTTCGCCGGAAAACGCGCTTTCGGCCGAAAACGTGTACGTTTGCACTTCCCGGCCACAGGGAAGCTGCTAGACGGGAATTCTCTGCCTGGTTCTACCCGCTGCCCGCAACGCTACGCAGGGCAAAAGCGATTCTCGTCCTCCGTGCTTGCTTTTTCTCAGAAAGAGCCGTGGTGTGCGTTTTCGCCGTAAAACGCGTTTTCGGCCGAAAACGTGTACGTTCGCACTTCCCCGCCACAGGGAAGCTGCTACCAGGGAATTCGCTGCCTGGTTCTACCCGCTGCCCGGAACGCTACGCAGGGCAAAAGCGATTCTCGTCCTCCGTGCTTGCTTTTTCTCAGAAAGAGCCGTGGTGTGCGTTTTCGCCGGAAAACGCGTTTTCGGCCGAAAACGTGTACGTTTGCACTTCCCGGCCACAGGGAAGCTGCTAGCCGGCAATTCTCTGCCTGGTTCTACCCGCTGCCCGGAACGCTACGCAGGGCAAAAGCGATTCTCGTCCTCCGTGCTTGCTTTTTCTCAGAAAGAGCCGTGGTGTGCGTTTTCGCGGGAAAACGTGTTTTCGGCCGAAAACGTGTACGTTTGCACTTCCCCGCCACAGGGAAGCTGCTAGCCGGGAATTCTCTGCCTGGTTCTACCCGCTGCCCGGAACGCTACGCAGGGCAAAAGCGATTCTCGTTCTTCGTGCTTGCTTTTTCTCAGAAAGAGCCGTGGTGTGCGTTTTCGCCGGAAAACGCGTTTTCGGCCGAAAACGTGTACGTTTGCACTTCCCCGCCACAGGGAAGCTGCTAGCCGGGAATTCTCTGCCTGGTTCTACCCGCTGCCCGGAACGCTACGCAGGGCAAAAGCGATTCTCGTCCTCCGTGCTTGCTTTTTCTCAGAAAGAGCCGTGGTGTGCGTTTTCGCCGTAAAACGCGTTTTCGGCCGAAAACGTGTACGTTTGCACTTCCCCGCCACAGGGAAGCTGCTACCAGGGAATTCGCTGCCTGGTTCTACCCGCTGCCCGGAACGCTACGCAGGGCAAAAGCGATTCTCGTCCTCCGTGCTTGCTTTTTCTCAGAAAGAGCCGTGGTGTGCGTTTTCGCCGGAAAACGCGTTTTCGGCCGAAAACGTGTACGTTTGCACTTCCCGGCCACAGGGAAGCTGCTAGCCGGGAATTCTCTGCCTGGTTCTACCCGCTGCCCGGAACGCTACGCAGGGCAAAAGCGATTCTCGTCCTCCGTGCTTGCTTTTTCTCAGAAAGAGCCGTGGTGTGCGTTTTCGCGGGAAAACGTGTTTTCGGCCGAAAACGTGTACGTTTGCACTTCCCGGCCACAGGGAAGCTGCTAGCCGGGAATTCTCTGCCTGGTTCTACCCGCTGCCCGGAACGCTACGCAGGGCAAAAGCGATTCTCGTTCTTCGTGCTTGCTTTTTCTCAGAAAGAGCCGTGGTGTGCGTTTTCGCCGGAAAACGCGTTTTCGGCCGAAAACGTGTACGTTTGCACTTCCCCGCCACAGGGAAGCTGCTAGCCGGGAATTCTCTGCCTGGTTCTACCCGCTGCCGGGAACGCTACGCAGGGCAAAAGCGATTCTCGTCCTCCGTGCTTGCTTTTTCTCAGAAAGAGCCGTGGTGTGCGTTTTCGCCGGAAAACGCGTTTTCGGCCGAAAACGTGTACGTTTGCACTTCCCAGCCACAGGGAAGCTGCTAGCCGGGAATTCTCTGCCTGGTTCTACCCGCTGCCCGGAACACTACGCAGGGCAAAAGCGATTCTCGTCCTCCGTGCTTGCTTTTTCTCAGAAAGAGCCGTGGTGTGCGTTTTCGCGGGAAAACGCGTTTTCGGCCGAAAACGTGTACGTTTGCACTTCCCCGCCACAGGGAAGCTGCTAGCCGGGAATTCTCTGCCTGGTTCTACCCGCTGCCCGGAACGCTACGCAGGGCAAAAGCGATTCTCGTCCTCCGTGCTTGCTTTTTCTCAGAAAGAGCCGTGGTGTGCGTTTTCGCCGGAAAACGCGTTTTCGGCCGAAAACGTGTACGTTTGCACTTCCCGGCCACAGGGAAGCTGCTAGACGGGAATTCTCTGCCTGGTTCTACCCGCTGCCCGGAACGCTACGCAGGGCAAAAGCGATTCTCGTCCTCCGTGCTTGCTTTTTCTCAGAAAGAGCCGTGGTGTGCGTTTTCGCCGTAAAACGCGTTTTCGGCCGAAAACGTGTACGTTTGCACTTCCCGGCCACAGGGAAGCTGCTAGCCGGGAATTCTCTGCCTGGTTCTACCCGCTGCCCGGAACGCTACGCAGGGCAAAAGCGATTCTCGTCCTCCGTGCTTGCTTTTTCTCAGAAAGAGCCGTGGTGTGCGTTTTCGCCGGAAAACGTGTTTTCGGCCGAAAACGTGTACGTTTGCACTTCCCGGCCACAGGGAAGCTGCTAGCCGGGAATTCACTGCCTGGTTCTACCCGCTGCCCGGAACGCTACGCAGGGCAAAAGCGATTCTCGTCCTCCGTGCTTGCTTTTTCTCAGAAAGAGCCGTGGTGTGCGTTTTCGCCGGAAAACGCTTTTTCGGCCGAAAACGCGTACGTTTGCACTTCCCGGCCACAGGGAAGCTGCTAGACGGGAATTCTCTGCCTGGTTCTACCCGCTGCCCGGAACGCTACGCAGGGCAAAAGCGATTCTCGTCCTCCGTGCTTGCTTTTTCTCAGAAAGAGCCGTGGTGTGCGTTTTCGCCGTAAACGCGTTTTCGGCCGAAAACGTGTACGTTTGCACTTCCCCGCCACAGGGAAGCTGCTAGCCGGGAATTCTCTGCCTGGTTCTACCCGCTGCCCGGAACGCTACGCAGGGCAAAAGCGATTCTCGTCCTCCGTGCTTGCTTTTTCTCAGAAAGAGCCGTGGTGTGCGTTTTCGCCGGAAAACGCGTTTTCGGCCGAAAACGTGTACGTTTGCACTTCCCCGCCACAGGGAAGCTGCTAGCCGGGAATTCGCTACCTATTTCTACCCGCTGCTCGGAACGCTACGCAGGGCAAAAGCGATTCTCGTCCTCCGTGCTTGCTTTTTCTCAGAAAGAGCCGTGGTGTGCGTTTTCGCCGGAAAACGCGTTTTCGGCCGAAAACGTGTACGTTTGCACTTCCCGGCCACAGGGAAGCTGCTAGCCGGGAATTCTCTGCCTGGTTCTACCCGCTGCCCGGAACGCTACGCAGGGCAAAAGCGATTCTCGTCCTCCGTGCTTGCTTTTTCTCAGAAAGAGCCGTGGTGTGCGTTTTCGCCGTAAACGCGTTTTCGGCCGAAAACGTGTACGTTAGCACTTCCCCGCCACAGGGAAGCTGCTAGCCGGGAATTCTCTGCCTGGTTCTACCCGCTGCCCGGAACGCTACGCAGGGCAAAAGCGATTCTCGTCCTCAGTGCTTGCTTTTTCTCAGAAAGAGCCGTGGTGTGCGTTTTCGCCGGAAAACGCGTTTTCGGCCGAAAACGTGTACGTTTGCACTTCCCGGCCACAGGGAAGCTGCTAGCCGGGAATTCTCTGCCTGGTTCTACCCGCTGCCCGGAACGCTACGCAGGGCAAAAGCGGTTCTCGTCCTCCGTGCTTGCTTTTTCTCAGAAAGAGCCGTGGTGTGCGTTTTCGCCGGAAAACGCGTTTTCGGCCGAAAACGTGTACGTTTGCTCTTCCCGGCCACAGGGAAGCTGCTAGCCGGGAATTCTCTGCCTGGTTCTACCCGCTGCCCGGAACGCTACGCAGGGCAAAAGCGATTCTCGTCCTCCGTGCTTGCTTTTTCTCAGAAAGAGCCGTGGTGTGCGTTTTCGCCGTAAACGCGTTTTCGGCCGAAAACGTGTACGTTTGCACTTCCCCGCCACAGGGAAGCTGCTAGCCGGGAATTCTCTGCCTGGTTCTACCCGCTGCCCGGAACGCTACGCAGGGCAAAAGCGATTCTCGTCCTCCGTGCTTGCTTTTTCTCAGAAAGAGCCGTGGTGTGCGTTTTCGCGGGAAAACGCGTTTTCGGCCGAAAACGTGTACGTTTGCACTTCCCCGCCACAGGGAAGCTGCTAGCCGGGAATTCGCTACCTATTTCTACCCGCTGCTCGGAACGCTACGCAGGGCAAAAGCGATTCTCGTCCTCCGTGCTTGCTTTTTCTCAGAAAGAGCCGTGGTGTGCGTTTTCGCCGGAAAACGCGTTTTCGGCCGAAAACGTGTACGTTTGCACTTCCCGGCCACAGGGAAGCTGCTAGCCGGGAATTCTCTGCCTGGTTCTACCCGCTGCCCGGAACGCTACGCAGGGCAAAAGCGATTCTCGTCCTCCGTGCTTGCTTTTTCTCAGAAAGAGCCGTGGTGTGCGTTTTCGCCGTAAACGCGTTTTCGGCCGAAAACGTGTACGTTAGCACTTCCCCGCCACAGGGAAGCTGCTAGCCGGGAATTCTCTGCCTGGTTCTACCCGCTGCCCGGAACGCTACGCAGGGCAAAAGCGATTCTCGTCCTCCGTGCTTGCTTTTTCTCAGAAAGAGCCGTGGTGTGCGTTTTCGCCGGAAAACGCGTTTTCGGCCGAAAACGTGTACGTTTGCACTTCCCGGCCACAGGGAAGCTGCTAGCCGGGAATTCTCTGCCTGGTTCTACCCGCTGCCCGGAACGCTACGCAGGGCAAAAGCGGTTCTCGTCCTCCGTGCTTGCTTTTTCTCAGAAAGAGCCGTGGTGTGCGTTTTCGCCGGAAAACGCGTTTTCGGCCGAAAACGTGTACGTTTGCTCTTCCCGGCCACAGGGAAGCTGCTAGCCGGGAATTCTCTGCCTGGTTCTACCCGCTGCCCGGAACGCTACGCAGGGCAAAAGCGGTTCTCGTCCTCCGTGCTTGCTTTTTCTCAGAAAGAGCCGTGGTGTGCGTTTTCGCCGGAAAACGCGTTTTCGGCCGAAAACGTGTACGTTTGCACTTCCCAGCCACAGGGAAGCTGCTAGCCGGGAATTCTCTGCCTGGTTCTACCCGCTGCCCGGAACGCTACGCAGGGCAAAAGCGATTCTCGTCCTCCGTGCTTGCTTTTTCTCAGAAAGAGCCGTGGTGTGCGTTTTAGCCGGAAAACGCGTTTTCGGCCGAAAACGTGTACGTTTGCACTTCCCGGCCACAGGGAAGCTGCTAGCCGGGAATTCTCTGCCTGGTTCTACCCGCTGCCCGGAACGCTACGCAGGGCAAAAGCGATTCTCGTCCTCCGTGCTTGCTTTTTCTCAGAAAGAGCCGTGGTGTGCGTTTTCGCCGTAAAACGCGTTTTCGGCCGAAAACGTGTACGTTTGCACTTCCCCGCCACAGGGAAGCTGCTAGCCGGGAATTCTCTGCCTGGTTCTACCCGCTGCCCGGAACGCTCCGCAGGGCAAAAGCGATTCTCGTCCTCCGTGCTTGCTTTTTCTCAGAAAGAGCCGTGGTGTGCGTTTTCGCCGGAAAACGCGTTTTCGGCCGAAAACGTGTACGTTTGCACTTCCCGGCCACAGGGAAGCTGCTAGCCGGGAATTCACTGCCTGGTTCTACCCGCTGCCCGGAACGCTACTCAGGGCAAAAGCGATTCTCGTCCTCCGTGCTTGCTTTTTCTCAGAAAGAGCCGTGGTGTGCGTTTTCACCGCAAAACGCGTTTTCGTCCGAAAACGTGTACGTTTGCACTTCCCGGCCACAGGGAAGCTGCTAGCCGGGAATTCTCTGCCTGGTTCTACCCGCTGCCCGGAACGCTACTCAGGGCAAAAGCGATTCTCGTCCTCCGTGCTTGCTTTTTCTCAGAAAGAGCCGTGGTGTGCGTTTTCGCTGGAAAACGCGTTTTCGGCCGAAAACGTGTACGTTTGCACTTCCCCGCCACAGGGAAGCTGCTAGCCGGGAATTCGCTGCCTATTTCTACCCGCTGCTCGGAACGCTACGCAGGGCAAAAGCGATTCTCGTCCTCCGTGCTTGCTTTTTCTCAGAAAGAGCCGTGGTGTGCGTTTTCGCCGGAAAACGCGCTTTCGGCCGAAAACGTGTACGTTTGCACTTCCCGGCCACAGGGAAGCTGCTAGCCGGGAATTCTCTGCCTGGTTCTACCCGCTGCCCGGAACGCTACGCAGGGCAAAAGCAATTCTCGTCCTCCGTGCTTGCTTTTTCTCAGAAAGAGCCGTGGTGTGCGTTTTCGCCGTAAAACGCGTTTTCGGCCGAAAACGTGTACGTTTGCACTTCCCCGCCACAGGGAAGCTGCTAGCCGGGAATTCGCTGCCTATTTCTACCCGCTGCTCGGAACGCTACGCAGGGCAAAAGCGATTCTCGTCCTCCGTGCTTGCTTTTTCTCAGAAAGAGCCGTGGTGTGCGTTTTCGCCGGAAAACGCGTTTTCGGCCGAAAACGTGTACGTTTGCTCTTCCCGGCCACAGGGAAGCTGCTAGACGGGAATTCTCTGCCTGGTTCTACCCGCTGCCCGGAACGCTACGCAGGGCAAAAGCGGTTCTCGTCCTCCGTGCTTGCTTTTTCTCAGAAAGAGCCGTGGTGTGCGTTTTCGCCGGAAAACGCGTTTTCGGCCGAAAACGTGTACGTTTGCACTTCCCGGCCACAGGGAAGCTGCTAGCCGGGAATTCTCTGCCTGGTTCTACCCGCTGCCCGGAACGCTACGCAGGGCAAAAGCGATTCTCGTCCTCCGTGCTTGCTTTTTCTCAGAAAGAGCCGTGGTGTGCGTTTTCGCCGGAAAACGCGTTTTCGGCCGAAAACGTGTACGTTTGCACTTCCCCGCCACAGGGAAGCTGCTAGCCGGGAATTCTCTGCCTGGTTCTACCCGCTGCCCGCAACGCTACGCAGGGCAAAAGCGATTCTCGTCCTCCGTGCTTGCTTTTTCTCAGAAAGAGCCGTGGTGTGCGTTTTCGCCGGAAAACGCGCTTTCGGCCGAAAACGTGTACGTTTGCACTTCCCGGCCACAGGGAAGCTGCTAGCCGGGAATTCTCTGCCTGGTTCTACCCGCTGCCCGGAACGCTACGCAGGGCAAAAGCGATTCTCGTCCTCCGTGCTTGCTTTTTCTCAGAAAGAGCCGTGGTGTGCGTTTTCGCCGGAAAACGTGTTTTCGGCCGAAAACGTGTACATTTGCACTTCCCGGCCACAGGGAAGCTGCTAGCCGGGAATTCTCTGCCTGGTTCTACCCGCTGCCCGGAACGCTACGCAGGGCAAAAGCGATTCTCGTCCTCCGTGCTTGCTTTTTCTCAGAAAGAGCCGTGGTGTGCGTTTTCGCCGGAAAACGCGTTTTCGGCCGAAAACGTGTACGTTTGCACTTCCCCGCCACAGGGAAGCTGCTACCAGGGAATTCGCTGCCTGATTCTACCCGCTGCCCGGAACGCTACGCAGGGCAAAAGCGATTCTCGTCCTCCGTGCTTGCTTTTTCTCAGAAAGAGCCGTGGTGTGCGTTTTCGCCGGAAAACGCGTTTTCGGCCGAAAACGTGTACGTTTGCACTTCCCGGCCACAGGGAAGCTGCTAGCCGGGAATTCACTGCCTGGTTCTACCCGCTGCCCGGAACGCTACGCAGGGCAAAAGCGATTCTCGTCCTCCGTGCTTGCTTTTTCTCAGAAAGAGCCGTGGTGTGCGTTTTCGCCGGAAAACGCGTTTTCGGCCGAAAACGTGTACGTTTGCACTTCCAGGCCACAGGGAAGCTGCTAGCCGGCAATTCTCTGCCTGGTTCTACCCGCTGCCCGGAACGCTACGCAGGGCAAAAGCGATTCTCGTCCTCCGTGCTTGCTTTTTCTCAGAAAGAGCCGTGGTGTGCGTTTTCGCCGCAAAACGCGTTTTCGGCCGAAAACGTGTACGTTTGCACTTCCCCGCCACAGGGAAGCTGCTAGCCGGGAATTCTCTGCCTGGTTCTACCCGCTGCCCGGAACGCTACGCAGGGCAAAAGCAATTCTCGTCCTCCGTGCTTGCTTTTTCTCAGAAAGAGCCGTGGTGTGCGTTTTCGCCGGAAAACGCGTTTTCGGCCGAAAACGTGTACGTTTGCACTTCCCCGCCACAGGGAAGCTGCTAGCCGGGAATTCGCTGCCTATTTCTACCCGCTGCTCGGAACGCTACGCAGGGCAAAAGCGATTCTCGTCCTCCGTGCTTGCTTTTTCTCAGAAAGAGCCGTGGTGTGCGTTTTCGCCGGAAAACGCGTTTTCGGCCGAAAACGTGTACGTTTGCTCTTCCCGGCCACAGGGAAGCTGCTAGCCGGGAATTCTCTGCCTGGTTCTACCCGCTGCCCGGAACGCTACGCAGGGCAAAAGCGGTTCTCGTCCTCCGTGCTTGCTTTTTCTCAGAAAGAGCCGTGGTGTGCGTTTTCGCCGGAAAACGCGTTTTCGGCCGAAAACGTGTACGTTTGCACTTCCCGGCCACAGGGAAGCTGCTAGCCGGCAATTCGCTGCCTGGTTCTAGCCGCTGCCCGGAACGCTACGCAGGGCAAAAGCGATTCTCGTCCTCCGTGCTTGCTTTTTCTCAGAAAGAGCCGTGGTGTGCGTTTTCGCCGGAAAACGCGTTTTCGGCCGAAAACGTGTACGTTTGCACTTCCCCGCCACAGGGAAGCTGCTAGCCGGGAATTCTCTGCCTGGTTCTACCCGCTGCCCGCAACGCTACGCAGGGCAAAAGCGATTCTCGTCCTCCGTGCTTGCTTTTTCTCAGAAAGAGCCGTGGTGTGCGTTTTCGCCGGAAAACGCGCTTTCGGCCGAAAACGTGTACGTTTGCACTTCCCGGCCACAGGGAAGCTGCTAGCCGGGAATTCTCTGCCTGGTTCTACCCGCTGCCCGGAACGCTACGCAGGGCAAAAGCGATTCTCGTCCTCCGTGCTTGCTTTTTCTCAGAAAGAGCCGTGGTGTGCGTTTTCGCGGGAAAACGTGTTTTCGGCCGAAAACGTGTACATTTGCACTTCCCGGCCACAGGGAAGCTGCTAGCCGGGAATTCTCTGCCTGGTTCTACCCGCTGCCCGGAACGCTACGCAGGGCAAAAGCGATTCTCGTCCTCCGTGCTTGCTTTTTCTCAGAAAGAGCCGTGGTGTGCGTTTTCGCCGGAAAACGCGTTTTCGGCCGAAAACGTGTACGTTTGCACTTCCCCGCCACAGGGAAGCTGCTACCAGGGAATTCGCTGCCTGATTCTACCCGCTGCCCGGAACGCTACGCAGGGCAAAAGCGATTCTCGTCCTCCGTGCTTGCTTTTTCTCAGAAAGAGCCGTGGTGTGCGTTTTCGCCGGAAAACGCGTTTTCGGCCGAAAACGTGTACGTTTGCACTTCCCGGCCACAGGGAAGCTGCTAGACGGGAATTCTCTGCCTGGTTCTACCCGCTGCCCGGAACGCTACGCAGGGCAAAAGCGATTCTCGTCCTCCGTGCTTGCTTTTTCTCAGAAAGAGCCGTGGTGTGCGTTTTCGCCGCAAAACGCGTTTTCGGCCGAAAACGTGTACGTTTGCACTTCCCGGCCACAGGGAAGCTGCTAGCCGGGAATTCTCTGCCTGGTTCTACCCGCTGCCCGGAACGCTACTCAGGGAAAAAGCGATTCTCGTCCTCCGTGCTTGCTTTTTCTCAGAAAGAGCCGTGGTGTACATTTTCGCCGTAAACGCGTTTTCGGCCGAAAACGTGTACGTTTGCACTTCCCCGCCACAGGGAAGCTGCTAGCCGGGAATTCTCTGCCTGGTTCTACCCGCTGCCCGGAACGCTACGCAGGGCAAAAGCGATTCTCGTCCTCCGTGCTTGCTTTTTCTCAGAAAGAGCCGTGGTGTGCGTTTTCGCTGGAAAACGCGTTTTCGGCCGAAAACGTGTACGTTTGCACTTCCCCGCCACAGGGAAGCTGCTAGCCGGGAATTCTCTGCCTGGTTCTACCCGCTGCCCGCAACGCTACGCAGGGCAAAAGCGATTCTCGTCCTCCGTGCTTGCTTTTTCTCAGAAAGAGCCGTGGTGTGCGTTTTCGCCGGAAAACGCGTTTTCGGCCGAAAACGTGTACGTTTGCACTTCCCGGCCACAGGGAAGCTGCTAGCCGGGAATTCTCTGCCTGGTTCTACCCGCTGCCCGGAACGCTACGCAGGGCAAAAGCGATTCTCGTCCTCCGTGCTTGCTTTTTCTCAGAAAGAGCCGTGGTGTGCGTTTTCGCCGGAAAACGCGTTTTCGGCCGAAAACGTGTACGTTTGCACTTCCCGGCCACAGGGAAGCTGCTAGCCGGGAATTCTCTGCCTGGTTCTACCCGCTGCCCGGAACGCTACGCAGGGCAAAAGCGATTCTCGTCCTCCGTGCTTGCTTTTTCTCAGAAAGAGCCGTGGTGTGCGTTTTCGCCGGAAAACGCTTTATCGGCCGAAAACGTGTACGTTTGCACTTCCCCGCCACAGGGAAGCTGCTACCAGGGAATTCGCTGCCTGATTCTACCCGCTGCCCGGAACGCTACGCAGGGCAAAAGCGATTCTCGTCCTCCGTGCTTGCTTTTTCTCAGAAAGAGCCGTGGTGTGCGTTTTCGCCGGAAAACGCGTTTTCGGCCGAAAACGTGTACGTTTGCACTTCCCGGCCACAGGGAAGCTGCTAGACGGGAATTCTCTGCCTGGTTCTACCCGCTGCCCGGAACGCTACGCAGGGCAAAAGCGATTCTCGTCCTCCGTGCTTGCTTTTTCTCAGAAAGAGCCGTGGTGTGCGTTTTCGCCGCAAAACGCGTTTTCGGCCGAAAACGTGTACGTTTGCACTTCCCGGCCACAGGGAAGCTGCTAGCCGGGAATTCTCTGCCTGGTTCTACCCGCTGCCCGGAACGCTACTCAGGGAAAAAGCGATTCTCGTCCTCCGTGCTTGCTTTTTCTCAGAAAGAGCCGTGGTGTACATTTTCGCCGTAAACGCGTTTTCGGCCGAAAACGTGTACGTTTGCACTTCCCCGCCACAGGGAAGCTGCTAGCCGGGAATTCTCTGCCTGGTTCTACCCGCTGCCCGGAACGCTACGCAGGGCAAAAGCGATTCTCGTCCTCCGTGCTTGCTTTTTCTCAGAAAGAGCCGTGGTGTGCGTTTTCGCCGGAAAACGCGTTTTCGGCCGAAAACGTGTACGTTTTCACTTCCCGGCCACAGGGAAGCTGCTAGACGGGAATTCTCTGCCTGGTTCTACCCGCTGCCCGGAACGCTACGCAGGGCAAAAGCGATTCTCGTCCTCCGTGCTTGCTTTTTCTCAGAAAGAGCCGTGGTGTGCGTTTTCGCCGCAAAACGCGTTTTCGGCCGAAAACGTGTACGTTTGCACTTCCCGGCCACAGGGAAGCTGCTAGCCGGGAATTCTCTGCCTGGTTCTACCCGCTGCCCGGAACGCTACTCAGGGAAAAAGCGATTCTCGTCCTCCGTGCTTGCTTTTTCTCAGAAAGAGCCGTGGTGTGCGTTTTCGCCGTAAACGCGTTTTCGGCCGAAAACGTGTACGTTTGCACTTCCCCGCCACAGGGAAGCTGCTAGCCGGGAATTCTCTGCCTGGTTCTACCCGCTGCCCGGAACGCTACGCAGGGCAAAAGCGATTCTCGTCCTCCGTGCTTGCTTTTTCTCAGAAAGAGCCGTGGTGTGCGTTTTCGCCGGAAAACGCGTTTTCGGCCGAAAACGTGTACGTTTGCTCTTCCCGGCCACAGGGAAGCTGCTAGCCGGGAATTCTCTGCCTGGTTCTACCCGCTGCCCGGAACGCTACGCAGGGCAAAAGCGGTTCTCGTCCTCCGTGCTTGCTTTTTCTCAGAAAGAGCCGTGGTGTGCGTTTTCGCCGCAAAATGCGTTTTCGGCCGAAAACGTGTACGTTTGCACTTCCCAGCCACAGGGAAGCTGCTAGCCGGGAATTCTCTGCCTGGTTCTACCCGCTGCCCGGAACGCTACGCAGGGCAAAAGCGATTCTCGTCCTCCGTGCTTGCTTTTTCTCAGAAAGAGCCGTGGTGTGCGTTTTAGCCGGAAAACGCATTTTCGGCCGAAAACATGTACGTTTGCACTTCCCGGCCACA
Source organism: Athene noctua (assembly GCF_965140245.1). Classification (NCBI taxonomy): domain Eukaryota; kingdom Metazoa; phylum Chordata; class Aves; order Strigiformes; family Strigidae; genus Athene; species Athene noctua. The sequence continues at coordinate 75,980 of NW_027437665.1, forward strand.
GGGAAGCTGCTAGCCGGGAATTCTCTGCCTGGTTCTACCCGCTGCCCGGAACGCTACGCAGGGCAAAAGCGATTCTCGTCCTCCGTGCTTGCTTTTTCTCAGAAAGAGCCGTGGTGTGCGTTTTCGCCGGAAAACGCGTTTTCGGCCGAAAACGTGTACGTTTGCACTTCCCCGCCACAGGGAAGCTGCTAGCCGGGAATTCTCTGCCTGGTTCTACCCGCTGCCCGGAACGCTACGCAGGGCAAAAGCGATTCTCGTCCTCCGTGCTTGCTTTTTCTCAGAAAGAGCCGTGGTGTGCGTTTTCGCCGGAAAACGCGTTTTCGGCCGAAAACGTGTACGTTTGCACTTCCCGGCCACAGGGAAGCTGCTAGCCGGGAATTCACTGCCTGGTTCTACCCGCTGCCCGGAACGCTACGCAGGGCAAAAGCGATTCTCGTCCTCCGTGCTTGCTTTTTCTCAGAAAGAGCCGTGGTGTGCGTTTTCGCCGGAAAACGCGTTTTCGGCCGAAAACGTGTACGTTTGCACTTCCCCGCGACAGGGAAGCTGCTAGCCGGGAATTCGCTGCCTATTTCTACCCGCTGCTCGGAACGCTACGCAGGGCAAAAGCGATTCTCGTCCTCCGTGCTTGCTTTTTCTCAGAAAGAGCCGTGGTGTGCGTTTTCGCCGGAAAACGCGTTTTCGGCCGAAAACGTGTACGTTTGCACTTCCCGGCCACAGGGAAGCTGCTAGCCGGCAATTCTCTGCCTGGTTCTACCCGCTGCCCGGAACGCTACGCAGGGCAAAAGCAATCTCGTCCTCCGTGCTTGCTTTTTCTCAGAAAGAGCCGTGGTGTGCGTTTTCGCCGGAAAACGCGTTTTCGGCCGAAAACGTGTACGTTTGCACTTCCCCGCCACAGGGAAGCTGCTAGCCGGGAATTCGCTGCCTATTTCTACCCGCTGCTCGGAACGCTACGCAGGGCAAAAGCGATTCTCGTCCTCCGTGCTTGCTTTTTCTCAGAAAGAGCCGTGGTGTGCGTTTTCGCCGGAAAACGCGTTTTCGGCCGAAAACGTGTACGTTTGCTCTTCCCGGCCACAGGGAAGCTGCTAGCCGGGAATTCTCTGCCTGGTTCTACCCGCTGCCCGGAACGCTACGCAGGGCAAAAGCGGTTCTCGTCCTCCGTGCTTGCTTTTTCTCAGAAAGAGCCGTGGTGTGCGTTTTCGCCGGTAAACGCGTTTTCGGCCGAAAACGTGTACATTTGCACTTCCCAGCCACAGGGAAACTGCTAGCCGGGAATTCTCTGCCTGGTTCTACCCGCTGCCCGGAACGCTACGCAGGGCAAAAGCGATTCTCGTCCTCCGTGCTTGCTTTTTCTCAGAAAGAGCCGTGGTGTGCGTTTTCGCGGGAAAACGTGTTTTCGGCCGAAAACGTGTACATTTGCACTTTCCGGCCACAGGGAAGCTGCTAGCCGGGAATTCTCTGCCTGGTTCTACCCGCTGCCCGGAACGCTACGCAGGGCAAAAGCGATTCTCGTCCTCCGTGCTTGCTTTTTCTCAGAAAGAGCCGTGGTGTGCGTTTTCGCCGTAAACGCGTTTTCGGCCGAAAACGTGTACGTTTGCACTTCCCCGCCACAGGGAAGCTGCTACCAGGGAATTCGCTGCCTGATTCTACCCGCTGCCCGGAACGCTACGCAGGGCAAAAGCGATTCTCGTCCTCCGTGCTTGCTTTTTCTCAGAAAGAGCCGTGGTGTGCGTTTTCGCCGGAAAACGCGTTTTCGGCCGAAAACGTGTACGTTTGCACTTCCCGGCCACAGGGAAGCTGCTAGACGGGAATTCTCTGCCTGGTTCTACCCGCTGCCCGGAACGCTACGCAGGGCAAAAGCGATTCTCGTCCTCCGTGCTTGCTTTTTCTCAGAAAGAGCCGTGGTGTGCGTTTTCGCCGCAAAACGCGTTTTCGGCCGAAAACGTGTACGTTTGCACTTCCCGGCCACAGGGAAGCTGCTAGCCGGGAATTCTCTGCCTGGTTCTACCCGCTGCCCGGAACGCTACTCAGGGAAAAAGCGATTCTCGTCCTCCGTGCTTGCTTTTTCTCAGAAAGAGCCGTGGTGTACATTTTCGCCGTAAACGCGTTTTCGGCCGAAAACGTGTACGTTTGCACTTCCCCGCCACAGGGAAGCTGCTAGCCGGGAATTCTCTGCCTGGTTCTACCCGCTGCCCGGAACGCTACGCAGGGCAAAAGCGATTCTCGTCCTCCGTGCTTGCTTTTTCTCAGAAAGAGCCGTGGTGTGCGTTTTCGCCGGAAAACGCGTTTTCGGCCGAAAACGTGTACGTTTTCACTTCCCGGCCACAGGGAAGCTGCTAGCCGGGAATTCTCTGCCTGGTTCTACCCGCTGCCCGGAACGCTACGCAGGGCAAAAGCGATTCTCGTCCTCCGTGCTTGCTTTTTCTCAGAAAGAGCCGTGGTGTGCGTTTTCGCCGCAAAACGCGTTTTCGGCCGAAAACGTGTACGTTTGCACTTCCCGGCCACAGGGAAGCTGCTAGCCGGCAATTCTCTGCCTGGTTCTACCCGCTGCACAGAACGCTACTCAGGGAAAAAGCGATTCTCGTCCTCCGTGCTTGCTTTTTCTCAGAAAGAGCCGTGGTGTGCGTTTTCGCCGTAAACGCGTTTTCGGCCGAAAACGTGTACGTTTGCACTTCCCCGCCACAGGGAAGCTGCTAGCCGGGAATTCTCTGCCTGGTTCTACCCGCTGCTCGGAACGCTACGCAGGGCAAAAGCGATTCTCGTCCTCCGTGCTTGCTTTTTCTCAGAAAGAGCCGTGGTGTGCGTTTTCGCCGGAAAACGCGTTTTCGGCCGAAAACGTGTACGTTTGCTCTTCCCGGCCACAGGGAAGCTGCTAGCCGGGAATTCTCTGCCTGGTTCTACCCGCTGCCCGGAACGCTACGCAGGGCAAAAGCGGTTCTCGTCCTCCGTGCTTGCTTTTTCTCAGAAAGAGCCGTGGTGTGCGTTTTCGCCGCAAAACGCGTTTTCGGCCGAAAACGTGTACGTTTGCACTTCCCAGCCACAGGGAAGCTGCTAGCCGGGAATTCTCTGCCTGGTTCTACCCGCTGCCCGGAACGCTACGCAGGGCAAAAGCGATTCTCGTCCTCCGTGCTTGCTTTTTCTCAGAAAGAGCCGTGGTGTGCGTTTTAGCCGGAAAACGCGTATTCGGCCGAAAACGTGTACGTTTGCACTTCCCGGCCACAGGGAAGCTGCTAGCCGGGAATTCTCTGCCTGGTTCTACCCGCTGCCCGGAACGCTACGCAGGGCAAAAGCGATTCTCGTCCTCCGTGCTTGCTTTTTCTCAGAAAGAGCCGTGGTGTGCGTTTTCGCCGGAAAACGCGTTTTCGGCCGAAAACGTGTACGTTTTCACTTCCCGGCCACAGGGAAGCTGCTAGACGGGAATTCTCTGCCTGGTTCTACCCGCTGCCCGGAACGCTACGCAGGGCAAAAGCGATTCTCGTCCTCCGTGCTTGCTTTTTCTCAGAAAGAGCCGTGGTGTGCGTTTTCGCCGGAAAACGCGTTTTCGGCCGAAAACGTGTACGTTTGCACTTCCCGGCCACAGGGAAGCTGCTAGCCGGGAATTCACTGCCTGGTTCTACCCGCTGCCCGGAACGCTACGCAGGGCAAAAGCGATTCTCGTCCTCCGTGCTTGCTTTTTCTCAGAAAGAGCCGTGGTGTGCGTTTTCGCCGGAAAACGCGTTTTCGGCCGAAAACGTGTACGTTTGCACTTCCCGGCACAGGGAAGCTGCTAGCCGGGAATTCGCTGCCTGGTTCTACCCGCTGCCCGGAACGCTACTCAGGGAAAAAGCGATTCTCGTCCTCCGTGCTTGCTTTTTCTCAGAATGAGCCGTGGTGTGCGTTTTCGCCGTAAACGCGTTTTCTGCCGAAAACGTGTACGTTTGCACTTCCCCGCCACAGGGAAGCTGCTAGCCGGGAATTCTCTGCCTGGTTCTACCCGCTGCCCGCAACGCTACGCAGGGCAAAAGCGATTCTCGTCCTCCGTGCTTGCTTTTTCTCAGAAAGAGCCGTGGTGTGCGTTTTCGCCGGAAAACGCGTTTTCGGCCGAAAACGTGTACGTTTGCACTTCCCCGCGACAGGGAAGCTGCTAGCCGGGAATTCGCTGCCTATTTCTACCCGCTGCTCGGAACGCTACGCAGGGCAAAAGCGATTCTCGTCCTCCGTGCTTGCTTTTTCTCAGAAAGAGCCGTGGTGTGCGTTTTCGCCGGAAAACGCGTTTTCGGCCGAAAACGTGTACGTTTGCACTTCCCCGCCACAGGGAAGCTGCTAGCCGGGAATTCTCTGCCTGGTTCTACCCGCTGCCCGGAACGCTACGCAGGGCAAAAGCAATTCTCGTCCTCCGTGCTTGCTTTTTCTCAGAAAGAGCCGTGGTGTGCGTTTTCGCCGGAAAACGCGTTTTCGGCCGAAAACGTGTACGTTTGCAATTCCCCGCCACAGGGAAGCTGCTAGCCGGGAATTCGCTGCCTATTTCTACCCGCTGCTCGGAACGCTACGCAGGGCAAAAGCGATTCTCGTCCTCCGTGCTTGCTTTTTCTCAGAAAGAGCCGTGGTGTGCGTTTTCGCCGTAAACGCGTTTTCGGCCGAAAACGTGTACGTTTGCACTTCCCCGCCACAGGGAAGCTGCTAGCCGGGAATTCTCTGCCTGGTTCTACCCGCTGCCCGGAACGCTACGCAGGGCAAAAGCGATTCTCGTCCTCCGTGCTTGCTTTTTCTCAGAAAGAGCCGTGGTGTGCGTTTTCGCCGGAAAACGCGTTTTCGGCCGAAAACGTGTACGTTTGCTCTTCCCGGCCACAGGGAAGCTGCTAGCCGGGAATTCTCTGCCTGGTTCTACCCGCTGCCCGGAACGCTACGCAGGGCAAAAGCGGTTCTCTTCCTCCGTGCTTGCTTTTTCTCAGAAAGAGCCGTGGTGTGCGTTTTCGCCGCAAAACGCGTTTTCGGCCGAAAACGTGTACGTTTGCACTTCCCAGCCACAGGGAAGCTGCTAGCCGGGAATTCTCTGCCTGGTTCTACCCGCTGCCCGGAACGCTACGCAGGGCAAAAGCGATTCTCGTCCTCCGTGCTTGCTTTTTCTCAGAAAGAGCCGTGGTGTGCGTTTTAGCCGGAAAACGCGTTTTCGGCCGAAAACGTGTACGTTTGCACTTCCCGGCCACAGGGAAGCTGCTAGCCGGGAATTCTCTGCCTGGTTCTACCCGCTGCCCGGAACGCTACGCAGGGCAAAAGCGATTCTCGTCCTCCGTGCTTGCTTTTTCTCAGAAAGAGCCGTGGTGTGCGTTTTCGCCGGAAAACGCGTTTTCGGCCGAAAACGTGTACGTTTGCACTTCCCCGCCACAGGGAAGCTGCTAGCCGGGAATTCTCTGCCTGGTTCTACCCGCTGCCCGGAACGCTACGCAGGGCAAAAGCGATTCTCGTCCTCCGTGCTTGCTTTTTCTCAGAAAGAGCCGTGGTGTGCGTTTTCGCCGGAAAACGCGTTTTCGGCCGAAAACGTGTACGTTTGCACTTCCCGGCCACAGGGAAGCTGCTAGCCGGGAATTCACTGCCTGGTTCTACCCGCTGCCCGGAACGCTACGCAGGGCAAAAGCGATTCTCGTCCTCCGTGCTTGCTTTTTCTCAGAAAGAGCCGTGGTGTGCGTTTTCGCCGGAAAACGCGTTTTCGGCCGAAAACGTGTACGTTTGCACTTCCCGGCACAGGGAAGCTGCTAGCCGGGAATTCTCTGCCTGGTTCTACCCGCTGCCCGGAACGCTACTCAGGGAAAAAGCGATTCTCGTCCTCCGTGCTTGCTTTTTCTCAGAATGAGCCGTGGTGTGCGTTTTCGCCGTAAACGCGTTTTCGGCCGAAAACGTGTACGTTTGCACTTCCCCGCCACAGGGAAGCTGCTAGCCGGGAATTCTCTGCCTGGTTCTACCCGCTGCCCGCAACGCTACGCAGGGCAAAAGCGATTCTCGTCCTCCGTGCTTGCTTTTTCTCAGAAAGAGCCGTGGTGTGCGTTTTCGCCGGAAAACGCGTTTTCGGCCGAAAACGTGTACGTTTGCACTTCCCCGCGACAGGGAAGCTGCTAGCCGGGAATTCGCTGCCTATTTCTACCCGCTGCTCGGAACGCTACGCAGGGCAAAAGCGATTCTCGTCCTCCGTGCTTGCTTTTTCTCAGAAAGAGCCGTGGTGTGCGTTTTCGCCGGAAAACGCGTTTTCGGCCGAAAACGTGTACGTTTGCACTTCCCGGCCACAGGGAAGCTGCTAGCCGGGAATTCTCTGCCTGGTTCTACCCGCTGCCCGGAACGCTACGCAGGGCAAAAGCGATTCTCGTCCTCCGTGCTTGCTTTTTCTCAGAAAGAGCCGTGGTGTGCGTTTTCGCCGGAAAACGCGTTTTCGGCCGAAAACGTGTACGTTTGCACTTCCCCGCCACAGGGAAGCTGCTAGCAGGGAATTCGCTGCCTGGTTCTACCCGCTGCCCGGAACGCTACGCAGGGCAAAATCGATTCTCGTTCTCCGTGCTTGCTTTTTCTCAGAAAGAGCCGTGGTGTGCGTTTTCGCCGGAAAACGCGTTTTCGGCCGAAAACGTGTACGTTTGCACTTCCCGGCCACAGGGAAGCTGCTAGCCGGGAATTCTCTGCCTGGTTCTACCCGCTGCCCGGAACGCTACGCAGGGCAAAAGCGATTCTCGTCCTCCGTGCTTGCTTTTTCTCAGAAAGAGCCGTGGTGTGCGTTTTCGCCGGAAAACGTGTTTTCGGCCGAAAACGTGTACGTTTGCACTTCCCCGCCACAGGGAAGCTGCTAGCCGGGAATTCTCTGCCTGGTTCTACCCGCTGCCCGGAACGCTACGCAGGGCAAAAGCGATTCTCGTCCTCCGTGCTTGCTTTTTCTCAGAAAGAGCCGTGGTGTGCGTTTTCGCCGGAAAACGCGTTTTCGGCCGAAAACGTGTACGTTTGCACTTCCCGGCCACAGGGAAGCTGCTAGACGGGAATTCTCTGCCTGGTTCTACCCGCTGCCCGGAACGCTACGCAGGGCAAAAGCGATTCTCGTCCTCCGTGCTTGCTTTTTCTCAGAAAGAGCCGTGGTGTGCGTTTTCGCCGTAAAACGCGTTTTCGGCCGAAAACGTGTACGTTTGCACTTCCCGGCCACAGGGAAGCTGCTAGCCGGGAATTCTCTGCCTGGTTCTACCCGCTGCCCGGAACGCTACGCAGGGCAAAAGCGATTCTCGTCCTCCGTGCTTGCTTTTTCTCAGAAAGAGCCGTGGTGTGCGTTTTCGCCGGAAAACGTGTTTTCGGCCGAAAACGTGTACGTTTGCACTTCCCGGCCACAGGGAAGCTGCTAGCCGGGAATTCACTGCCTGGTTCTACCCGCTGCCCGGAACGCTACGCAGGGCAAAAGCGATTCTCGTCCTCCGTGCTTGCTTTTTCTCAGAAAGAGCCGTGGTGTGCGTTTTCGCCGGAAAACGCTTTTTCGGCCGAAAACGCGTACGTTTGCACTTCCCGGCCACAGGGAAGCTGCTAGACGGGAATTCTCTGCCTGGTTCTACCCGCTGCCCGGAACGCTACGCAGGGCAAAAGCGATTCTCGTCCTCCGTGCTTGCTTTTTCTCAGAAAGAGCCGTGGTGTGCGTTTTCGCCGTAAACGCGTTTTCGGCCGAAAACGTGTACGTTTGCACTTCCCCGCCACAGGGAAGCTGCTAGCCGGGAATTCTCTGCCTGGTTCTACCCGCTGCCCGGAACGCTACGCAGGGCAAAAGCGATTCTCGTCCTCCGTGCTTGCTTTTTCTCAGAAAGAGCCGTGGTGTGCGTTTTCGCCGGAAAACGCGTTTTCGGCCGAAAACGTGTACGTTTGCACTTCCCCGCCACAGGGAAGCTGCTAGCCGGGAATTCGCTACCTATTTCTACCCGCTGCTCGGAACGCTACGCAGGGCAAAAGCGATTCTCGTCCTCCGTGCTTGCTTTTTCTCAGAAAGAGCCGTGGTGTGCGTTTTCGCCGGAAAACGCGTTTTCGGCCGAAAACGTGTACGTTTGCACTTCCCGGCCACAGGGAAGCTGCTAGCCGGGAATTCTCTGCCTGGTTCTACCCGCTGCCCGGAACGCTACGCAGGGCAAAAGCGATTCTCGTCCTCCGTGCTTGCTTTTTCTCAGAAAGAGCCGTGGTGTGCGTTTTCGCCGTAAACGCGTTTTCGGCCGAAAACGTGTACGTTAGCACTTCCCCGCCACAGGGAAGCTGCTAGCCGGGAATTCTCTGCCTGGTTCTACCCGCTGCCCGGAACGCTACGCAGGGCAAAAGCGATTCTCGTCCTCAGTGCTTGCTTTTTCTCAGAAAGAGCCGTGGTGTGCGTTTTCGCCGGAAAACGCGTTTTCGGCCGAAAACGTGTACGTTTGCACTTCCCGGCCACAGGGAAGCTGCTAGCCGGGAATTCTCTGCCTGGTTCTACCCGCTGCCCGGAACGCTACGCAGGGCAAAAGCGGTTCTCGTCCTCCGTGCTTGCTTTTTCTCAGAAAGAGCCGTGGTGTGCGTTTTCGCCGGAAAACGCGTTTTCGGCCGAAAACGTGTACGTTTGCTCTTCCCGGCCACAGGGAAGCTGCTAGCCGGGAATTCTCTGCCTGGTTCTACCCGCTGCCCGGAACGCTACGCAGGGCAAAAGCGATTCTCGTCCTCCGTGCTTGCTTTTTCTCAGAAAGAGCCGTGGTGTGCGTTTTCGCCGTAAACGCGTTTTCGGCCGAAAACGTGTACGTTTGCACTTCCCCGCCACAGGGAAGCTGCTAGCCGGGAATTCTCTGCCTGGTTCTACCCGCTGCCCGGAACGCTACGCAGGGCAAAAGCGATTCTCGTCCTCCGTGCTTGCTTTTTCTCAGAAAGAGCCGTGGTGTGCGTTTTCGCGGGAAAACGCGTTTTCGGCCGAAAACGTGTACGTTTGCACTTCCCCGCCACAGGGAAGCTGCTAGCCGGGAATTCGCTACCTATTTCTACCCGCTGCTCGGAACGCTACGCAGGGCAAAAGCGATTCTCGTCCTCCGTGCTTGCTTTTTCTCAGAAAGAGCCGTGGTGTGCGTTTTCGCCGGAAAACGCGTTTTCGGCCGAAAACGTGTACGTTTGCACTTCCCGGCCACAGGGAAGCTGCTAGCCGGGAATTCTCTGCCTGGTTCTACCCGCTGCCCGGAACGCTACGCAGGGCAAAAGCGATTCTCGTCCTCCGTGCTTGCTTTTTCTCAGAAAGAGCCGTGGTGTGCGTTTTCGCCGTAAACGCGTTTTCGGCCGAAAACGTGTACGTTAGCACTTCCCCGCCACAGGGAAGCTGCTAGCCGGGAATTCTCTGCCTGGTTCTACCCGCTGCCCGGAACGCTACGCAGGGCAAAAGCGATTCTCGTCCTCCGTGCTTGCTTTTTCTCAGAAAGAGCCGTGGTGTGCGTTTTCGCCGGAAAACGCGTTTTCGGCCGAAAACGTGTACGTTTGCACTTCCCGGCCACAGGGAAGCTGCTAGCCGGGAATTCTCTGCCTGGTTCTACCCGCTGCCCGGAACGCTACGCAGGGCAAAAGCGGTTCTCGTCCTCCGTGCTTGCTTTTTCTCAGAAAGAGCCGTGGTGTGCGTTTTCGCCGGAAAACGCGTTTTCGGCCGAAAACGTGTACGTTTGCTCTTCCCGGCCACAGGGAAGCTGCTAGCCGGGAATTCTCTGCCTGGTTCTACCCGCTGCCCGGAACGCTACGCAGGGCAAAAGCGGTTCTCGTCCTCCGTGCTTGCTTTTTCTCAGAAAGAGCCGTGGTGTGCGTTTTCGCCGGAAAACGCGTTTTCGGCCGAAAACGTGTACGTTTGCACTTCCCAGCCACAGGGAAGCTGCTAGCCGGGAATTCTCTGCCTGGTTCTACCCGCTGCCCGGAACGCTACGCAGGGCAAAAGCGATTCTCGTCCTCCGTGCTTGCTTTTTCTCAGAAAGAGCCGTGGTGTGCGTTTTAGCCGGAAAACGCGTTTTCGGCCGAAAACGTGTACGTTTGCACTTCCCGGCCACAGGGAAGCTGCTAGCCGGGAATTCTCTGCCTGGTTCTACCCGCTGCCCGGAACGCTACGCAGGGCAAAAGCGATTCTCGTCCTCCGTGCTTGCTTTTTCTCAGAAAGAGCCGTGGTGTGCGTTTTCGCCGTAAAACGCGTTTTCGGCCGAAAACGTGTACGTTTGCACTTCCCCGCCACAGGGAAGCTGCTAGCCGGGAATTCTCTGCCTGGTTCTACCCGCTGCCCGGAACGCTCCGCAGGGCAAAAGCGATTCTCGTCCTCCGTGCTTGCTTTTTCTCAGAAAGAGCCGTGGTGTGCGTTTTCGCCGGAAAACGCGTTTTCGGCCGAAAACGTGTACGTTTGCACTTCCCGGCCACAGGGAAGCTGCTAGCCGGGAATTCACTGCCTGGTTCTACCCGCTGCCCGGAACGCTACTCAGGGCAAAAGCGATTCTCGTCCTCCGTGCTTGCTTTTTCTCAGAAAGAGCCGTGGTGTGCGTTTTCACCGCAAAACGCGTTTTCGTCCGAAAACGTGTACGTTTGCACTTCCCGGCCACAGGGAAGCTGCTAGCCGGGAATTCTCTGCCTGGTTCTACCCGCTGCCCGGAACGCTACTCAGGGCAAAAGCGATTCTCGTCCTCCGTGCTTGCTTTTTCTCAGAAAGAGCCGTGGTGTGCGTTTTCGCTGGAAAACGCGTTTTCGGCCGAAAACGTGTACGTTTGCACTTCCCCGCCACAGGGAAGCTGCTAGCCGGGAATTCGCTGCCTATTTCTACCCGCTGCTCGGAACGCTACGCAGGGCAAAAGCGATTCTCGTCCTCCGTGCTTGCTTTTTCTCAGAAAGAGCCGTGGTGTGCGTTTTCGCCGGAAAACGCGCTTTCGGCCGAAAACGTGTACGTTTGCACTTCCCGGCCACAGGGAAGCTGCTAGCCGGGAATTCTCTGCCTGGTTCTACCCGCTGCCCGGAACGCTACGCAGGGCAAAAGCAATTCTCGTCCTCCGTGCTTGCTTTTTCTCAGAAAGAGCCGTGGTGTGCGTTTTCGCCGTAAAACGCGTTTTCGGCCGAAAACGTGTACGTTTGCACTTCCCCGCCACAGGGAAGCTGCTAGCCGGGAATTCGCTGCCTATTTCTACCCGCTGCTCGGAACGCTACGCAGGGCAAAAGCGATTCTCGTCCTCCGTGCTTGCTTTTTCTCAGAAAGAGCCGTGGTGTGCGTTTTCGCCGGAAAACGCGTTTTCGGCCGAAAACGTGTACGTTTGCTCTTCCCGGCCACAGGGAAGCTGCTAGACGGGAATTCTCTGCCTGGTTCTACCCGCTGCCCGGAACGCTACGCAGGGCAAAAGCGGTTCTCGTCCTCCGTGCTTGCTTTTTCTCAGAAAGAGCCGTGGTGTGCGTTTTCGCCGGAAAACGCGTTTTCGGCCGAAAACGTGTACGTTTGCACTTCCCGGCCACAGGGAAGCTGCTAGCCGGGAATTCTCTGCCTGGTTCTACCCGCTGCCCGGAACGCTACGCAGGGCAAAAGCGATTCTCGTCCTCCGTGCTTGCTTTTTCTCAGAAAGAGCCGTGGTGTGCGTTTTCGCCGGAAAACGCGTTTTCGGCCGAAAACGTGTACGTTTGCACTTCCCCGCCACAGGGAAGCTGCTAGCCGGGAATTCTCTGCCTGGTTCTACCCGCTGCCCGCAACGCTACGCAGGGCAAAAGCGATTCTCGTCCTCCGTGCTTGCTTTTTCTCAGAAAGAGCCGTGGTGTGCGTTTTCGCCGGAAAACGCGCTTTCGGCCGAAAACGTGTACGTTTGCACTTCCCGGCCACAGGGAAGCTGCTAGCCGGGAATTCTCTGCCTGGTTCTACCCGCTGCCCGGAACGCTACGCAGGGCAAAAGCGATTCTCGTCCTCCGTGCTTGCTTTTTCTCAGAAAGAGCCGTGGTGTGCGTTTTCGCCGGAAAACGTGTTTTCGGCCGAAAACGTGTACATTTGCACTTCCCGGCCACAGGGAAGCTGCTAGCCGGGAATTCTCTGCCTGGTTCTACCCGCTGCCCGGAACGCTACGCAGGGCAAAAGCGATTCTCGTCCTCCGTGCTTGCTTTTTCTCAGAAAGAGCCGTGGTGTGCGTTTTCGCCGGAAAACGCGTTTTCGGCCGAAAACGTGTACGTTTGCACTTCCCCGCCACAGGGAAGCTGCTACCAGGGAATTCGCTGCCTGATTCTACCCGCTGCCCGGAACGCTACGCAGGGCAAAAGCGATTCTCGTCCTCCGTGCTTGCTTTTTCTCAGAAAGAGCCGTGGTGTGCGTTTTCGCCGGAAAACGCGTTTTCGGCCGAAAACGTGTACGTTTGCACTTCCCGGCCACAGGGAAGCTGCTAGCCGGGAATTCACTGCCTGGTTCTACCCGCTGCCCGGAACGCTACGCAGGGCAAAAGCGATTCTCGTCCTCCGTGCTTGCTTTTTCTCAGAAAGAGCCGTGGTGTGCGTTTTCGCCGGAAAACGCGTTTTCGGCCGAAAACGTGTACGTTTGCACTTCCAGGCCACAGGGAAGCTGCTAGCCGGCAATTCTCTGCCTGGTTCTACCCGCTGCCCGGAACGCTACGCAGGGCAAAAGCGATTCTCGTCCTCCGTGCTTGCTTTTTCTCAGAAAGAGCCGTGGTGTGCGTTTTCGCCGCAAAACGCGTTTTCGGCCGAAAACGTGTACGTTTGCACTTCCCCGCCACAGGGAAGCTGCTAGCCGGGAATTCTCTGCCTGGTTCTACCCGCTGCCCGGAACGCTACGCAGGGCAAAAGCAATTCTCGTCCTCCGTGCTTGCTTTTTCTCAGAAAGAGCCGTGGTGTGCGTTTTCGCCGGAAAACGCGTTTTCGGCCGAAAACGTGTACGTTTGCACTTCCCCGCCACAGGGAAGCTGCTAGCCGGGAATTCGCTGCCTATTTCTACCCGCTGCTCGGAACGCTACGCAGGGCAAAAGCGATTCTCGTCCTCCGTGCTTGCTTTTTCTCAGAAAGAGCCGTGGTGTGCGTTTTCGCCGGAAAACGCGTTTTCGGCCGAAAACGTGTACGTTTGCTCTTCCCGGCCACAGGGAAGCTGCTAGCCGGGAATTCTCTGCCTGGTTCTACCCGCTGCCCGGAACGCTACGCAGGGCAAAAGCGGTTCTCGTCCTCCGTGCTTGCTTTTTCTCAGAAAGAGCCGTGGTGTGCGTTTTCGCCGGAAAACGCGTTTTCGGCCGAAAACGTGTACGTTTGCACTTCCCGGCCACAGGGAAGCTGCTAGCCGGCAATTCGCTGCCTGGTTCTAGCCGCTGCCCGGAACGCTACGCAGGGCAAAAGCGATTCTCGTCCTCCGTGCTTGCTTTTTCTCAGAAAGAGCCGTGGTGTGCGTTTTCGCCGGAAAACGCGTTTTCGGCCGAAAACGTGTACGTTTGCACTTCCCCGCCACAGGGAAGCTGCTAGCCGGGAATTCTCTGCCTGGTTCTACCCGCTGCCCGCAACGCTACGCAGGGCAAAAGCGATTCTCGTCCTCCGTGCTTGCTTTTTCTCAGAAAGAGCCGTGGTGTGCGTTTTCGCCGGAAAACGCGCTTTCGGCCGAAAACGTGTACGTTTGCACTTCCCGGCCACAGGGAAGCTGCTAGCCGGGAATTCTCTGCCTGGTTCTACCCGCTGCCCGGAACGCTACGCAGGGCAAAAGCGATTCTCGTCCTCCGTGCTTGCTTTTTCTCAGAAAGAGCCGTGGTGTGCGTTTTCGCGGGAAAACGTGTTTTCGGCCGAAAACGTGTACATTTGCACTTCCCGGCCACAGGGAAGCTGCTAGCCGGGAATTCTCTGCCTGGTTCTACCCGCTGCCCGGAACGCTACGCAGGGCAAAAGCGATTCTCGTCCTCCGTGCTTGCTTTTTCTCAGAAAGAGCCGTGGTGTGCGTTTTCGCCGGAAAACGCGTTTTCGGCCGAAAACGTGTACGTTTGCACTTCCCCGCCACAGGGAAGCTGCTACCAGGGAATTCGCTGCCTGATTCTACCCGCTGCCCGGAACGCTACGCAGGGCAAAAGCGATTCTCGTCCTCCGTGCTTGCTTTTTCTCAGAAAGAGCCGTGGTGTGCGTTTTCGCCGGAAAACGCGTTTTCGGCCGAAAACGTGTACGTTTGCACTTCCCGGCCACAGGGAAGCTGCTAGACGGGAATTCTCTGCCTGGTTCTACCCGCTGCCCGGAACGCTACGCAGGGCAAAAGCGATTCTCGTCCTCCGTGCTTGCTTTTTCTCAGAAAGAGCCGTGGTGTGCGTTTTCGCCGCAAAACGCGTTTTCGGCCGAAAACGTGTACGTTTGCACTTCCCGGCCACAGGGAAGCTGCTAGCCGGGAATTCTCTGCCTGGTTCTACCCGCTGCCCGGAACGCTACTCAGGGAAAAAGCGATTCTCGTCCTCCGTGCTTGCTTTTTCTCAGAAAGAGCCGTGGTGTACATTTTCGCCGTAAACGCGTTTTCGGCCGAAAACGTGTACGTTTGCACTTCCCCGCCACAGGGAAGCTGCTAGCCGGGAATTCTCTGCCTGGTTCTACCCGCTGCCCGGAACGCTACGCAGGGCAAAAGCGATTCTCGTCCTCCGTGCTTGCTTTTTCTCAGAAAGAGCCGTGGTGTGCGTTTTCGCTGGAAAACGCGTTTTCGGCCGAAAACGTGTACGTTTGCACTTCCCCGCCACAGGGAAGCTGCTAGCCGGGAATTCTCTGCCTGGTTCTACCCGCTGCCCGCAACGCTACGCAGGGCAAAAGCGATTCTCGTCCTCCGTGCTTGCTTTTTCTCAGAAAGAGCCGTGGTGTGCGTTTTCGCCGGAAAACGCGTTTTCGGCCGAAAACGTGTACGTTTGCACTTCCCGGCCACAGGGAAGCTGCTAGCCGGGAATTCTCTGCCTGGTTCTACCCGCTGCCCGGAACGCTACGCAGGGCAAAAGCGATTCTCGTCCTCCGTGCTTGCTTTTTCTCAGAAAGAGCCGTGGTGTGCGTTTTCGCCGGAAAACGCGTTTTCGGCCGAAAACGTGTACGTTTGCACTTCCCGGCCACAGGGAAGCTGCTAGCCGGGAATTCTCTGCCTGGTTCTACCCGCTGCCCGGAACGCTACGCAGGGCAAAAGCGATTCTCGTCCTCCGTGCTTGCTTTTTCTCAGAAAGAGCCGTGGTGTGCGTTTTCGCCGGAAAACGCTTTATCGGCCGAAAACGTGTACGTTTGCACTTCCCCGCCACAGGGAAGCTGCTACCAGGGAATTCGCTGCCTGATTCTACCCGCTGCCCGGAACGCTACGCAGGGCAAAAGCGATTCTCGTCCTCCGTGCTTGCTTTTTCTCAGAAAGAGCCGTGGTGTGCGTTTTCGCCGGAAAACGCGTTTTCGGCCGAAAACGTGTACGTTTGCACTTCCCGGCCACAGGGAAGCTGCTAGACGGGAATTCTCTGCCTGGTTCTACCCGCTGCCCGGAACGCTACGCAGGGCAAAAGCGATTCTCGTCCTCCGTGCTTGCTTTTTCTCAGAAAGAGCCGTGGTGTGCGTTTTCGCCGCAAAACGCGTTTTCGGCCGAAAACGTGTACGTTTGCACTTCCCGGCCACAGGGAAGCTGCTAGCCGGGAATTCTCTGCCTGGTTCTACCCGCTGCCCGGAACGCTACTCAGGGAAAAAGCGATTCTCGTCCTCCGTGCTTGCTTTTTCTCAGAAAGAGCCGTGGTGTACATTTTCGCCGTAAACGCGTTTTCGGCCGAAAACGTGTACGTTTGCACTTCCCCGCCACAGGGAAGCTGCTAGCCGGGAATTCTCTGCCTGGTTCTACCCGCTGCCCGGAACGCTACGCAGGGCAAAAGCGATTCTCGTCCTCCGTGCTTGCTTTTTCTCAGAAAGAGCCGTGGTGTGCGTTTTCGCCGGAAAACGCGTTTTCGGCCGAAAACGTGTACGTTTTCACTTCCCGGCCACAGGGAAGCTGCTAGACGGGAATTCTCTGCCTGGTTCTACCCGCTGCCCGGAACGCTACGCAGGGCAAAAGCGATTCTCGTCCTCCGTGCTTGCTTTTTCTCAGAAAGAGCCGTGGTGTGCGTTTTCGCCGCAAAACGCGTTTTCGGCCGAAAACGTGTACGTTTGCACTTCCCGGCCACAGGGAAGCTGCTAGCCGGGAATTCTCTGCCTGGTTCTACCCGCTGCCCGGAACGCTACTCAGGGAAAAAGCGATTCTCGTCCTCCGTGCTTGCTTTTTCTCAGAAAGAGCCGTGGTGTGCGTTTTCGCCGTAAACGCGTTTTCGGCCGAAAACGTGTACGTTTGCACTTCCCCGCCACAGGGAAGCTGCTAGCCGGGAATTCTCTGCCTGGTTCTACCCGCTGCCCGGAACGCTACGCAGGGCAAAAGCGATTCTCGTCCTCCGTGCTTGCTTTTTCTCAGAAAGAGCCGTGGTGTGCGTTTTCGCCGGAAAACGCGTTTTCGGCCGAAAACGTGTACGTTTGCTCTTCCCGGCCACAGGGAAGCTGCTAGCCGGGAATTCTCTGCCTGGTTCTACCCGCTGCCCGGAACGCTACGCAGGGCAAAAGCGGTTCTCGTCCTCCGTGCTTGCTTTTTCTCAGAAAGAGCCGTGGTGTGCGTTTTCGCCGCAAAATGCGTTTTCGGCCGAAAACGTGTACGTTTGCACTTCCCAGCCACAGGGAAGCTGCTAGCCGGGAATTCTCTGCCTGGTTCTACCCGCTGCCCGGAACGCTACGCAGGGCAAAAGCGATTCTCGTCCTCCGTGCTTGCTTTTTCTCAGAAAGAGCCGTGGTGTGCGTTTTAGCCGGAAAACGCATTTTCGGCCGAAAACATGTACGTTTGCACTTCCCGGCCACAGGGAAGCTGCTAGCCGGGAATTCTCTGCCTGGTTCTACCCGCTGCCCGGAACGCTACGCAGGGCAAAAGCGATTCTCGTCCTCCGTGCTTGCTTTTTCTCAGAAAGAGCCGTGGTGTGCGTTTTCGCCGGAAAACGCGTTTTCGGCCGAAAACGTGTACGTTTGCACTTCCCCGCCACAGGGAAGCTGCTAGCCGGGAATTCTCTGCCTGGTTCTACCCGCTGCCCGGAACGCTACGCAGGGCAAAAGCGATTCTCGTCCTCCGTGCTTGCTTTTTCTCAGAAAGAGCCGTGGTGTGCGTTTTCGCCGGAAAACGCGTTTTCGGCCGAAAACGTGTACGTTTGCACTTCCCGGCCACAGGGAAGCTGCTAGCCGGGAATTCACTGCCTGGTTCTACCCGCTGCCCGGAACGCTACGCAGGGCAAAAGCGATTCTCGTCCTCCGTGCTTGCTTTTTCTCAGAAAGAGCCGTGGTGTGCGTTTTCGCCGGAAAACGCGTTTTCGGCCGAAAACGTGTACGTTTGCACTTCCCCGCGACAGGGAAGCTGCTAGCCGGGAATTCGCTGCCTATTTCTACCCGCTGCTCGGAACGCTACGCAGGGCAAAAGCGATTCTCGTCCTCCGTGCTTGCTTTTTCTCAGAAAGAGCCGTGGTGTGCGTTTTCGCCGGAAAACGCGTTTTCGGCCGAAAACGTGTACGTTTGCACTTCCCGGCCACAGGGAAGCTGCTAGCCGGCAATTCTCTGCCTGGTTCTACCCGCTGCCCGGAACGCTACGCAGGGCAAAAGCAATCTCGTCCTCCGTGCTTGCTTTTTCTCAGAAAGAGCCGTGGTGTGCGTTTTCGCCGGAAAACGCGTTTTCGGCCGAAAACGTGTACGTTTGCACTTCCCCGCCACAGGGAAGCTGCTAGCCGGGAATTCGCTGCCTATTTCTACCCGCTGCTCGGAACGCTACGCAGGGCAAAAGCGATTCTCGTCCTCCGTGCTTGCTTTTTCTCAGAAAGAGCCGTGGTGTGCGTTTTCGCCGGAAAACGCGTTTTCGGCCGAAAACGTGTACGTTTGCTCTTCCCGGCCACAGGGAAGCTGCTAGCCGGGAATTCTCTGCCTGGTTCTACCCGCTGCCCGGAACGCTACGCAGGGCAAAAGCGGTTCTCGTCCTCCGTGCTTGCTTTTTCTCAGAAAGAGCCGTGGTGTGCGTTTTCGCCGGTAAACGCGTTTTCGGCCGAAAACGTGTACATTTGCACTTCCCAGCCACAGGGAAACTGCTAGCCGGGAATTCTCTGCCTGGTTCTACCCGCTGCCCGGAACGCTACGCAGGGCAAAAGCGATTCTCGTCCTCCGTGCTTGCTTTTTCTCAGAAAGAGCCGTGGTGTGCGTTTTCGCGGGAAAACGTGTTTTCGGCCGAAAACGTGTACATTTGCACTTTCCGGCCACAGGGAAGCTGCTAGCCGGGAATTCTCTGCCTGGTTCTACCCGCTGCCCGGAACGCTACGCAGGGCAAAAGCGATTCTCGTCCTCCGTGCTTGCTTTTTCTCAGAAAGAGCCGTGGTGTGCGTTTTCGCCGTAAACGCGTTTTCGGCCGAAAACGTGTACGTTTGCACTTCCCCGCCACAGGGAAGCTGCTACCAGGGAATTCGCTGCCTGATTCTACCCGCTGCCCGGAACGCTACGCAGGGCAAAAGCGATTCTCGTCCTCCGTGCTTGCTTTTTCTCAGAAAGAGCCGTGGTGTGCGTTTTCGCCGGAAAACGCGTTTTCGGCCGAAAACGTGTACGTTTGCACTTCCCGGCCACAGGGAAGCTGCTAGACGGGAATTCTCTGCCTGGTTCTACCCGCTGCCCGGAACGCTACGCAGGGCAAAAGCGATTCTCGTCCTCCGTGCTTGCTTTTTCTCAGAAAGAGCCGTGGTGTGCGTTTTCGCCGCAAAACGCGTTTTCGGCCGAAAACGTGTACGTTTGCACTTCCCGGCCACAGGGAAGCTGCTAGCCGGGAATTCTCTGCCTGGTTCTACCCGCTGCCCGGAACGCTACTCAGGGAAAAAGCGATTCTCGTCCTCCGTGCTTGCTTTTTCTCAGAAAGAGCCGTGGTGTACATTTTCGCCGTAAACGCGTTTTCGGCCGAAAACGTGTACGTTTGCACTTCCCCGCCACAGGGAAGCTGCTAGCCGGGAATTCTCTGCCTGGTTCTACCCGCTGCCCGGAACGCTACGCAGGGCAAAAGCGATTCTCGTCCTCCGTGCTTGCTTTTTCTCAGAAAGAGCCGTGGTGTGCGTTTTCGCCGGAAAACGCGTTTTCGGCCGAAAACGTGTACGTTTTCACTTCCCGGCCACAGGGAAGCTGCTAGCCGGGAATTCTCTGCCTGGTTCTACCCGCTGCCCGGAACGCTACGCAGGGCAAAAGCGATTCTCGTCCTCCGTGCTTGCTTTTTCTCAGAAAGAGCCGTGGTGTGCGTTTTCGCCGCAAAACGCGTTTTCGGCCGAAAACGTGTACGTTTGCACTTCCCGGCCACAGGGAAGCTGCTAGCCGGCAATTCTCTGCCTGGTTCTACCCGCTGCACAGAACGCTACTCAGGGAAAAAGCGATTCTCGTCCTCCGTGCTTGCTTTTTCTCAGAAAGAGCCGTGGTGTGCGTTTTCGCCGTAAACGCGTTTTCGGCCGAAAACGTGTACGTTTGCACTTCCCCGCCACAGGGAAGCTGCTAGCCGGGAATTCTCTGCCTGGTTCTACCCGCTGCTCGGAACGCTACGCAGGGCAAAAGCGATTCTCGTCCTCCGTGCTTGCTTTTTCTCAGAAAGAGCCGTGGTGTGCGTTTTCGCCGGAAAACGCGTTTTCGGCCGAAAACGTGTACGTTTGCTCTTCCCGGCCACAGGGAAGCTGCTAGCCGGGAATTCTCTGCCTGGTTCTACCCGCTGCCGGAACGCTACGCAGGGCAAAAGCGGTTCTCGTCCTCCGTGCTTGCTTTTTCTCAGAAAGAGCCGTGGTGTGCGTTTTCGCCGCAAAACGCGTTTTCGGCCGAAAACGTGTACGTTTGCACTTCCCAGCCACAGGGGAAGCTGCTAGCCGGGAATTCTCTGCCTGGTTCTACCCGCTGCCCGGAACGCTACGCAGGGCAAAAGCGATTCTCGTCCTCCGTGCTTGCTTTTTCTCAGAAAGAGCCGTGGTGTGCGTTTTAGCCGGAAAACGCGTATTCGGCCGAAAACGTGTACGTTTGCACTTCCCGGCCACAGGGAAGCTGCTAGCCGGGAATTCTCTGCCTGGTTCTACCCGCTGCCCGGAACGCTACGCAGGGCAAAAGCGATTCTCGTCCTCCGTGCTTGCTTTTTCTCAGAAAGAGCCGTGGTGTGCGTTTTCGCCGGAAAACGCGTTTTCGGCCGAAAACGTGTACGTTTTCACTTCCCGGCCACAGGGAAGCTGCTAGACGGGAATTCTCTGCCTGGTTCTACCCGCTGCCCGGAACGCTACGCAGGGCAAAAGCGATTCTCGTCCTCCGTGCTTGCTTTTTCTCAGAAAGAGCCGTGGTGTGCGTTTTCGCCGGAAAACGCGTTTTCGGCCGAAAACGTGTACGTTTGCACTTCCCGGCCACAGGGAAGCTGCTAGCCGGGAATTCACTGCCTGGTTCTACCCGCTGCCCGGAACGCTACGCAGGGCAAAAGCGATTCTCGTCCTCCGTGCTTGCTTTTTCTCAGAAAGAGCCGTGGTGTGCGTTTTCGCCGGAAAACGCGTTTTCGGCCGAAAACGTGTACGTTTGCACTTCCCGGCACAGGGAAGCTGCTAGCCGGGAATTCGCTGCCTGGTTCTACCCGCTGCCCGGAACGCTACTCAGGGAAAAAGCGATTCTCGTCCTCCGTGCTTGCTTTTTCTCAGAATGAGCCGTGGTGTGCGTTTTCGCCGTAAACGCGTTTTCTGCCGAAAACGTGTACGTTTGCACTTCCCCGCCACAGGGAAGCTGCTAGCCGGGAATTCTCTGCCTGGTTCTACCCGCTGCCCGCAACGCTACGCAGGGCAAAAGCGATTCTCGTCCTCCGTGCTTGCTTTTTCTCAGAAAGAGCCGTGGTGTGCGTTTTCGCCGGAAAACGCGTTTTCGGCCGAAAACGTGTACGTTTGCACTTCCCCGCGACAGGGAAGCTGCTAGCCGGGAATTCGCTGCCTATTTCTACCCGCTGCTCGGAACGCTACGCAGGGCAAAAGCGATTCTCGTCCTCCGTGCTTGCTTTTTCTCAGAAAGAGCCGTGGTGTGCGTTTTCGCCGGAAAACGCGTTTTCGGCCGAAAACGTGTACGTTTGCACTTCCCCGCCACAGGGAAGCTGCTAGCCGGGAATTCTCTGCCTGGTTCTACCCGCTGCCCGGAACGCTACGCAGGGCAAAAGCAATTCTCGTCCTCCGTGCTTGCTTTTTCTCAGAAAGAGCCGTGGTGTGCGTTTTCGCCGGAAAACGCGTTTTCGGCCGAAAACGTGTACGTTTGCAATTCCCCGCCACAGGGAAGCTGCTAGCCGGGAATTCGCTGCCTATTTCTACCCGCTGCTCGGAACGCTACGCAGGGCAAAAGCGATTCTCGTCCTCCGTGCTTGCTTTTTCTCAGAAAGAGCCGTGGTGTGCGTTTTCGCCGTAAACGCGTTTTCGGCCGAAAACGTGTACGTTTGCACTTCCCCGCCACAGGGAAGCTGCTAGCCGGGAATTCTCTGCCTGGTTCTACCCGCTGCCCGGAACGCTACGCAGGGCAAAAGCGATTCTCGTCCTCCGTGCTTGCTTTTTCTCAGAAAGAGCCGTGGTGTGCGTTTTCGCCGGAAAACGCGTTTTCGGCCGAAAACGTGTACGTTTGCTCTTCCCGGCCACAGGGAAGCTGCTAGCCGGGAATTCTCTGCCTGGTTCTACCCGCTGCCCGGAACGCTACGCAGGGCAAAAGCGGTTCTCTTCCTCCGTGCTTGCTTTTTCTCAGAAAGAGCCGTGGTGTGCGTTTTCGCCGCAAAACGCGTTTTCGGCCGAAAACGTGTACGTTTGCACTTCCCAGCCACAGGGAAGCTGCTAGCCGGGAATTCTCTGCCTGGTTCTACCCGCTGCCCGGAACGCTACGCAGGGCAAAAGCGATTCTCGTCCTCCGTGCTTGCTTTTTCTCAGAAAGAGCCGTGGTGTGCGTTTTAGCCGGAAAACGCGTTTTCGGCCGAAAACGTGTACGTTTGCACTTCCCGGCCACAGGGAAGCTGCTAGCCGGGAATTCTCTGCCTGGTTCTACCCGCTGCCCGGAACGCTACGCAGGGCAAAAGCGATTCTCGTCCTCCGTGCTTGCTTTTTCTCAGAAAGAGCCGTGGTGTGCGTTTTCGCCGGAAAACGCGTTTTCGGCCGAAAACGTGTACGTTTGCACTTCCCCGCCACAGGGAAGCTGCTAGCCGGGAATTCTCTGCCTGGTTCTACCCGCTGCCCGGAACGCTACGCAGGGCAAAAGCGATTCTCGTCCTCCGTGCTTGCTTTTTCTCAGAAAGAGCCGTGGTGTGCGTTTTCGCCGGAAAACGCGTTTTCGGCCGAAAACGTGTACGTTTGCACTTCCCGGCCACAGGGAAGCTGCTAGCCGGGAATTCACTGCCTGGTTCTACCCGCTGCCCGGAACGCTACGCAGGGCAAAAGCGATTCTCGTCCTCCGTGCTTGCTTTTTCTCAGAAAGAGCCGTGGTGTGCGTTTTCGCCGGAAAACGCGTTTTCGGCCGAAAACGTGTACGTTTGCACTTCCCGGCACAGGGAAGCTGCTAGCCGGGAATTCTCTGCCTGGTTCTACCCGCTGCCCGGAACGCTACTCAGGGAAAAAGCGATTCTCGTCCTCCGTGCTTGCTTTTTCTCAGAATGAGCCGTGGTGTGCGTTTTCGCCGTAAACGCGTTTTCGGCCGAAAACGTGTACGTTTGCACTTCCCCGCCACAGGGAAGCTGCTAGCCGGGAATTCTCTGCCTGGTTCTACCCGCTGCCCGCAACGCTACGCAGGGCAAAAGCGATTCTCGTCCTCCGTGCTTGCTTTTTCTCAGAAAGAGCCGTGGTGTGCGTTTTCGCCGGAAAACGCGTTTTCGGCCGAAAACGTGTACGTTTGCACTTCCCCGCGACAGGGAAGCTGCTAGCCGGGAATTCGCTGCCTATTTCTACCCGCTGCTCGGAACGCTACGCAGGGCAAAAGCGATTCTCGTCCTCCGTGCTTGCTTTTTCTCAGAAAGAGCCGTGGTGTGCGTTTTCGCCGGAAAACGCGTTTTCGGCCGAAAACGTGTACGTTTGCACTTCCCGGCCACAGGGAAGCTGCTAGCCGGGAATTCTCTGCCTGGTTCTACCCGCTGCCCGGAACGCTACGCAGGGCAAAAGCGATTCTCGTCCTCCGTGCTTGCTTTTTCTCAGAAAGAGCCGTGGTGTGCGTTTTCGCCGGAAAACGCGTTTTCGGCCGAAAACGTGTACGTTTGCACTTCCCCGCCACAGGGAAGCTGCTAGCAGGGAATTCGCTGCCTGGTTCTACCCGCTGCCCGGAACGCTACGCAGGGCAAAATCGATTCTCGTTCTCCGTGCTTGCTTTTTCTCAGAAAGAGCCGTGGTGTGCGTTTTCGCCGGAAAACGCGTTTTCGGCCGAAAACGTGTACGTTTGCACTTCCCGGCCACAGGGAAGCTGCTAGCCGGGAATTCTCTGCCTGGTTCTACCCGCTGCCCGGAACGCTACGCAGGGCAAAAGCGATTCTCGTCCTCCGTGCTTGCTTTTTCTCAGAAAGAGCCGTGGTGTGCGTTTTCGCCGGAAAACGTGTTTTCGGCCGAAAACGTGTACGTTTGCACTTCCCCGCCACAGGGAAGCTGATAGCAGGGAATTCGCTGCCTGGTTCTACCCGCTGCCCGGAACGCTACGCAGGGCAAAAGCGATTCTCGTCCTCCGTGCTTGCTTTATCTCAGAAAGAGCCATGGTGTGCTTTTTCGCCGGAAAACGCGTTTTCGGCCGAAAACGTGTACGTTTGCTCTTCCCGGCCACAGGGAAGCTGCTAGCCGGGAATTCTCTGCCTGGTTCTACCCGCTGCCCGGAACGCTACGCAGGGCAAAAGCGATTCTCGTCCTCCGTGCTTGATTTTTCTCAGAAAGAGCCGTGGTGTGCGTTTTCGCCGGAAAACGCGTTTTCGGCAGAAAACGTGTACGTTTGCACTTCCCGGCCACAGGGAAGCTGCTAGCCGGGAATTCACTGCCTGGTTCTACCCGCTGCCCGGAACGCTACGCAGGGCAAAAGCGATTCTCGTCCTCCGTGCTTGCTTTTTCTCAGAAAGAGCCGTGGTGTGCTTTTTCGCCGGAAAACGCGTTTTCGGCCGAAAACGTGTACGTTTGCACTTCCCGGCCACAGGGAAGCTGCTAGCCGGGAATTCACTGCCTGGTTCTACCCGCTGCCCGGAACGCTACGCAGGGCAAAAGCGATTCTCGTCCTCCGTGCTTGCTTTTTCTCAGAAAGAGCCGTGGTGTGCGTTTTCGCCGGAAAACGCGTTTTCGGCCGAAAACGTGTACGTTTGCACTTCCCCGCCACAGGGAAGCTGCTAGCCGGGAATTCGCTGCCTATTTCTACCCGCTGCCCGGAACGCTACGCAGGGCAAAAGCGATTCTCGTCCTCCGTGCTTGCTTTTTCTCAGAAAGAGCCGTGGTGTGCGTTTTAGCCGGAAAACGCGTTTTCGGCCGAAAACGTGTACGTTTGCACTTCCCGGCCACAGGGAAGCTGCTAGCCGGGAATTCTCTGCCTGGTTCTACCCGCTGCCCGGAACGCTACGCAGGACAAAAGCGATTCTCGTCCTCCGTGCTTGCTTTTTCTCAGAAAGAGCCGTGGTGTGCGTTTTCGCCGGAAAACACGTTTTCGGCCGAAAACGTGTACGTTTGCACTTCCCAGCCACAGGGAAGCTGCTAGCCGGGAATTCTCTGCCTGGTTCTACCCGCTGCCCGGAACGCTACGCAGGGCAAAAGCAATTCTCGTCCTCCGTGCTTGCTTTTTCTCAGAAAGAGCCGTGGTGTGCGTTTTCGCCGGAAAACGCGTTTTCGGCCGAAAACGTGTACGTTTGCACTTCCCCGCCACAGGGAAGCTGCTAGCCGGGAATTCGCTGCCTATTTCTACCCGCTGCTCGGAACGCTACGCAGGGCAAAAGCGATTCTCGTCCTCCGTGCTTGCTTTTTCTCAGAAAGAGCCGTGGTGTGCGTTTTCGCCGGAAAACGCGTTTTCGGCCGAAAACGTGTACGTTTGCTCTTCCCGGCCACAGGGAAGCTGCTAGCCGGGAATTCTCTGCCTGGTTCTACCCGCTGCCCGGAACGCTACGCAGGGCAAAAGCGGTTCTCGTCCTCCGTGCTTGCTTTTTCTCAGAAAGAGCCGTGGTGTGCGTTTTCGCCGGTAAACGCGTTTTCGGCCGAAAACCTGTACGTTTGCACTTCCCAGCCACAGGGAAACTGCTAGCCGGGAATTCTCTGCCTGGTTCTACCCGCTGCCCGGAACGCTACGCAGGGCAAAAGCGATTCTCGTCCTCCGTGCTTGCTTTTTCTCAGAAAGACCCGTGGTGTGCGTTTTCGCCGGAAAACGCGTTTTCGGCCGAAAACGTGTACGTTTGCACTTCCCGGCCACAGGGAAGCTGCTAGACGGGAATTCTCTGCCTGGTTCTACCCGCTGCCCGGAACGCTACGCAGGGCAAAAGCGATTCTCGTCCTCCGTGCTTGCTTTTTCTCAGAAAGAGCCGTGGTGTGCGTTTTCGCCAGAAAACGCGTTTTCGGCCGAAAACGTGTACGTTTGCACTTCCCCGCCACAGGGAAGCTGCTAGCCGGGAATTCTCTGTCTGGTTCTACCCGCTGCCCGCAACGCTACGCAGGGCAAAAGCGATTCTCGTCCTCCGTGCTTGCTTTTTCTCAGAAAGAGCCGTGGTGTGCGTTTTCGCCGGAAAACGCGCTTTCGGCCGAAAACGTGTACGTTTGCACTTCCCGGCCACAGGGAAGCTGCTAGACGGGAATTCTCTGCCTGGTTCTACCCGCTGCCCGGAACGCTACGCAGGGCAAAAGCGATTCTCGTCCTCCGTGCTTGCTTTTTCTCAGAAAGAGCCGTGGTGTGCGTTTTCGCCGGAAAACGCGTTTTCGGCCGAAAACGTGTACGTTTGCACTTCCCGGCCACAGGGAAGCTGCTAGCCGGCAATTCGCTGCCTGGTTCTACCCGCTGCCCGGAACGCTACGCAGGGCAAAAGCGAAACTCGTCCTCCGTGCTTGCTTTTTCTCAGAAAGAGCCGTGGTGTGCGTTTTCGCGGGAAAACGTGTTTTCGGCCGAAAACGTGTACGTTTGCACTTCCCCGCCACAGGGAAGCTGCTAGCCGGGAATTCTCTGCCTGGTTCTACCCGCTGCCCGGAACGCTACGCAGGGCAAAAGCGATTCTCGTTCTTCGTGCTTGCTTTTTCTCAGAAAGAGCCGTGGTGTGCGTTTTCGCCGGAAAACGCGTTTTCGGCCGAAAACGTGTACGTTTGCACTTCCCCGCCACAGGGAAGCTGCTAGCCGGGAATTCTCTGCCTGGTTCTACCCGCTGCCCGGAACGCTACGCAGGGCAAAAGCGATTCTCGTCCTCCGTGCTTGCTTTTTCTCAGAAAGAGCCGTGGTGTGCGTTTTCGCCGTAAAACGCGTTTTCGGCCGAAAACGTGTACGTTTGCACTTCCCCGCCACAGGGAAGCTGCTACCAGGGAATTCGCTGCCTGGTTCTACCCGCTGCCCGGAACGCTACGCAGGGCAAAAGCGATTCTCGTCCTCCGTGCTTGCTTTTTCTCAGAAAGAGCCGTGGTGTGCGTTTTCGCCGGAAAACGCGCTTTCGGCCGAAAACGTGTACGTTTGCACTTCCCGGCCACAGGGAAGCTGCTAGCCGGGAATTCTCTGCCTGGTTCTACCCGCTGCCCGGAACGCTACGCAGGGCAAAAGCGATTCTCGTCCTCCGTGCTTGCTTTTTCTCAGAAAGAGCCGTGGTGTGCGTTTTCGCGGGAAAACGTGTTTTCGGCCGAAAACGTGTACGTTTGCACTTCCCGGCCACAGGGAAGCTGCTAGCCGGGAATTCTCTGCCTGGTTCTACCCGCTGCCCGGAACGCTACGCAGGGCAAAAGCGATTCTCGTCCTCCGTGCTTGCTTTTTCTCAGAAAGAGCCGTGGTGTGCGTTTTCGCCGGAAAACGCGTTTTCGGCCGAAAACGTGTACGTTTGCACTTCCCCGCCACAGGGAAGCTGCTAGCCGGGAATTCTCTGCCTGGTTCTACCCGCTGCCGGGAACGCTACGCAGGGCAAAAGCGATTCTCGTCCTCCGTGCTTGCTTTTTCTCAGAAAGAGCCGTGGTGTGCGTTTTCGCCGGAAAACGCGTTTTCGGCCGAAAACGTGTACGTTTGCACTTCCCAGCCACAGGGAAGCTGCTAGCCGGGAATTCTCTGCCTGGTTCTACCCGCTGCCCGGAACACTACGCAGGGCAAAAGCGATTCTCGTCCTCCGTGCTTGCTTTTTCTCAGAAAGAGCCGTGGTGTGCGTTTTCGTGGGAAAACGCGTTTTCGGCCGAAAACGTTTACGTTTGCACTTCCCCGCCACAGGGAAGCTGCTAGCCGGGAATTCTCTGCCTGGTTCTACCCGCTGCCCGGAACGCTACGCAGGGCAAAAGCGATTCTCGTCCTCCGTGCTTGCTTTTTCTCAGAAAGAGCCGTGGTGTGCGTTTTAGCCGGAAAACGCGTTTTCGGCCGAAAACGTGTACGTTTGCACTTCCCGGCCACAGGGAAGCTGCTAGCCGGGAATTCTCTGCCTGGTTCTACCCGCTGCCCGGAACGCTACGCAGGGCAAAAGCGATTCTCGTCCTCCGTGCTTGCTTTTTCTCAGAAAGAGCCGTGGTGTGCGTTTTCGCCGGAAAACGCGTTTTCGGCCGAAAACGTGTACGTTTGCACTTCCCAGCCACAGGGAAGCTGCTAGCCGGGAATTCTCTGCCTGGTTCTACCCGCTGCCCGGAACACTACGCAGGGCAAAAGCGATTCTCGTCCTCCGTGCTTGCTTTTTCTCAGAAAGAGCCGTGGTGTGCGTTTTCGTGGGAAAACGCGTTTTCGGCCGAAAACGTTTACGTTTGCACTTCCCCGCCACAGGGAAGCTGCTAGCCGGGAATTCTCTGCCTGGTTCTACCCGCTGCCCGGAACGCTACGCAGGGCAAAAGCGATTCTCGTCCTCCGTGCTTGCTTTTTCTCAGAAAGAGCCGTGGTGTGCGTTTTAGCCGGAAAACGCGTTTTCGGCCGAAAACGTGTACGTTTGCACTTCCCGGCCACAGGGAAGCTGCTAGCCGGGAATTCTCTGCCTGGTTCTACCCGCTGCCCGGAACGCTACGCAGGGCAAAAGCGATTCTCGTCCTCCGTGCTTGCTTTTTCTCAGAAAGAGTCGTGGTGTGCGTTTTCGCCGGAAAACGCGTTTTCGGCCGAAAACGTGTACGTTTGCACTTCCCGGCCACAGGGAAGCTGCTAGACGGGAATTCTCTGCCTGGTTCTACCCGCTGCCCGGAACGCTACGCAGGGCAAAAGCGATTCTCGTCCTCCGTGCTTGCTTTTTCTCAGAAAGAGCCGTGGTGTGCGTTTTCGCCGGAAAACGCGTTTTCGGCCGAAAACGTGTACGTTTGCACTTCCCCGCCACAGGGAAGCTGCTAGCCGGGAATTCTCTGCCTGGTTCTACCCGCTGCCCGGAACGCTACGCAGGGCAAAAGCGATTCTCGTCCTCCGTGCTTGCTTTTTCTCAGAAAGAGCCGTGGTGTGCGTTTTCGCCGGAAAACGTGTTTTCGGCCGAAAACGTGTACGTTTGCACTTCCCGGCCACAGGGAAGCTGCTAGCCGGGAATTCACTGCCTGGTTCTACCCGCTGCCCGGAACGCTACGCAGGGCAAAAGCGATTCTCGTCCTCCGTGCTTGCTTTTTCTCAGAAAGAGCCGTGGTGTGCGTTTTCGCCGGAAAACGCGTTTTCGGCCGAAAACGCGTACGTTTGCACTTCCCGGCCACAGGGAAGCTGCTAGACGGGAATTCTCTGCCTGGTTCTACCCGCTGCCCGGAACGCTACGCAGGGCAAAAGCGATTCTCGTCCTCCGTGCTTGCTTTTTCTCAGAAAGAGCCGTGGTGTGCGTTTTCGCCGTAAACGCGTTTTCGGCCGAAAACGTGTACGTTTGCACTTCCCCGCCACAGGGAAGCTGCTAGCCGGGAATTCTCTGCCTGGTTCTACCCGCTGCCCGGAACGCTACGCAGGGCAAAAGCGATTCTCGTCCTCCGTGCTTGCTTTTTCTCAGAAAGAGCCGTGGTGTGCGTTTTCGCCGGAAAACGCGTTTTCGGCCGAAAACGTGTACGTTTGCACTTCCCCGCCACAGGGAAGCTGCTAGCCGGGAATTCGCTGCCTATTTCTACCCGCTGCTCGGAACGCTACGCAGGGCAAAAGCGATTCTCGTCCTCCGTGCTTGCTTTTTCTCAGAAAGAGCCGTGGTGTGCGTTTTCGCCGGAAAACGCGTTTTCGGCCGAAAACGTGTACGTTTGCACTTCCCGGCCACAGGGAAGCTGCTAGCCGGGAATTCTCTGCCTGGTTCTACCCGCTGCCCGGAACGCTACGCAGGGCAAAAGCGATTCTCGTCCTCCGTGCTTGCTTTTTCTCAGAAAGAGCCGTGGTGTGCGTTTTCGCCGTAAACGCGTTTTCGGCCGAAAACATGTACGTTTGCACTTCCCCGCCACAGGGAAGCTGCTAGCCGGGAATTCTCTGCCTGGTTCTACCCGCTGCCCGGAACGCTACGCAGGGCAAAAGCGATTCTCGTCCTCCGTGCTTGCTTTTTCTCAGAAAGAGCCGTGGTGTGCGTTTTCGCCGGAAAACGCGTTTTCGGCCGAAAACGTGTACGTTTGCACTTCCCGGCCACAGGGAAGCTGCTAGCCGGGAATTCTCTGCCTGGTTCTACCCGCTGCCCGGAACGCTACGCAGGGCAAAAGCGGTTCTCGTCCTCCGTGCTTGCTTTTTCTCAGAAAGAGCCGTGGTGTGCGTTTTCGCCGGAAAACGCGTTTTCGGCCGAAAACGTGTACGTTTGCTCTTCCCGGCCACAGGGAAGCTGCTAGCCGGGAATTCTCTGCCTGGTTCTACCCGCTGCCCGGAACGCTACGCAGGGCAAAAGCGATTCTCGTCCTCCGTGCTTGCTTTTTCTCAGAAAGAGCCGTGGTGTGCGTTTTCGCCGGAAAACGCGTTTTCGGCCGAAAACGTGTACGTTTGCACTTCCCCGCCACAGGGAAGCTGCTAGCCGGGAATTCTCTGCCTGGTTCTACCCGCTGCCCGGAACGCTACGCAGGGCAAAAGCGATTCTCGTCCTCCGTGCTTGCTTTTTCTCAGAAAGAGCCGTGGTGTGCGTTTTAGCCGGAAAACGCGTTTTCGGCCGAAAACGTGTACGTTTGCACTTCCCGGCCACAGGGAAGCTGCTAGCCGGGAATTCTCTGCCTGGTTCTACCCGCTGCCCGGAACGCTACGCAGGGCAAAAGCGATTCTCGTCCTCCGTGCTTGCTTTTTCTCAGAAAGAGCCGTGGTGTGCGTTTTCGCCGTAAAACGCGTTTTCGGCCGAAAACGTGTACGTTTGCACTTCCCCGCCACAGGGAAGCTGCTAGCCGGGAATTCTCTGCCTGGTTCTACCCGCTGCCCGGAACGCTCCGCAGGGCAAAAGCGATTCTCGTCCTCCGTGCTTGCTTTTTCTCAGAAAGAGCCGTGGTGTGCGTTTTCGCCGGAAAACGCGTTTTCGGCCGAAAACGTGTACGTTTGCACTTCCCCGCCACAGGGAAGCTGCTAGCCGGGAATTCACTGCCTGGTTCTACCCGCTGCCCGGAACGCTACGCAGGGCAAAAGCGATTCTCGTCCTCCGTGCTTGCTTTTTCTCAGAAAGAGCCGTGGTGTGCGTTTTCGCCGCAAAACGCGTTTTCGGCCGAAAACGTGTACGTTTGCACTTCCCGGCCACAGGGAAGCTGCTAGCCGGCAATTCTCTGCCTGGTTCTACCCGCTGCCCGGAACGCTACGCAGGGCAAAAGCGATTCTCGTCCTCCGTGCTTGCTTTTTCTCAGAAAGAGCCGTGGTGTGCGTTTTCGCCGTAAACGCGTTTTCGGCCGAAAACGTGTACGTTTGCACTTCCCCGCCACAGGGAAGCTGCTAGCCGGGAATTCTCTGCCTGGTTCTACCCGCTGCCCGGAACGCTACGCAGGGCAAAAGCGATTCTCGTCCTCCGTGCTTGCTTTTTCTCAGAAAGAGCCGTGGTGTGCGTTTTCGCCGGAAAACGCGTTTTCGGCCGAAAACGTGTACGTTTGCACTTCCCCGCCACAGGGAAGCTGCTAGCCGGGAATTCGCTGCCTATTTCTACCCACTGCTCGGAACGCTACGCAGGGCAAAAGCGATTCTCGTCCTCCGTGCTTGCTTTTTCTCAGAAAGAGCCGTGGTGTGCGTTTTCGCCGGAAAACGCGTTTTCGGCCGAAAACGTGTACGTTTGCACTTCCCGGCCACAGGGAAGCTGCTAGCCGGGAATTCTCTGCCTGGTTCTACCCGCTGCCCGGAACGCTACGCAGGGCAAAAGCGGTTCTCGTCCTCCGTGCTTGCTTTTTCTCAGAAAGAGCCGTGGTGTGCGTTTTCGCCGTAAAACGCGTTTTCGGCCGAAAACGTGTACGTTTGCACTTCCCCGCCACAGGGAAGCTGCTAGCCGGGAATTCGCTGCCTATTTCTACCCGCTGCTCGGAACGCTACGCAGGGCAAAAGCGATTCTCGTCCTCCGTGCTTGCTTTTTCTCAGAAAGAGCCGTGGTGTGCGTTTTCGCCGGAAAACGCGTTTTCGGCCGAAAACGTGTACGTTTGCTCTTCCCGGCCACAGGGAAGCTGCTAGACGCGAATTCTCTGCCTGTTTCTAGCCGCTGCCCGGAACGCTACGCAGGGCAAAAGCGGTTCTCGTCCTCCGTGCTTGCTTTTTCTCAGAAAGAGCCGTGGTGTGCGTTTTCGCCGGAAAACGCGTTTTCGGCCGAAAACGTGTACGTTTGCACTTCCCGGCCACAGGGAAGCTGCTAGCCGGGAATTCTCTGCCTGGTTCTACCCGCTGCCCGGAACGCTACGCAGGGCAAAAGCGATTCTCGTCCTCCGTGCTTGCTTTTTCTCAGAAAGAGCCGTGGTGTGCGTTTTCGCCGGAAAACGCGTTTTCGGCCGAAAACGTGTACGTTTGCACTTCCCCGCCACAGGGAAGCTGCTAGCCGGGAATTCTCTGCCTGGTTCTACCCGCTGCCCGCAACGCTACGCAGGGCAAAAGCGATTCTCGTCCTCCGTGCTTGCTTTTTCTCAGAAAGAGCCGTGGTGTGCGTTTTCGCCGGAAAACGCGCTTTCGGCCGAAAACGTGTACGTTTGCACTTCCCGGCCACAGGGAAGCTGCTAGCCGGGAATTCTCTCCCTGGTTCTACCCGCTGCCCGGAACGCTACGCAGGGCAAAAGCGATTCTCGTCCTCCGTGCTTGCTTTTTCTCAGAAAGAGCCGTGGTGTGCGTTTTCGCGGGAAAACGTGTTTTCGGCCGAAAACGTGTACATTTGCACTTCCCGGCCACAGGGAAGCTGCTAGCCGGGAATTCTCTGCCTGGTTCTACCCGCTGCCCGGAACGCTACGCAGGGCAAAAGCGATTCTCGTCCTCCGTGCTTGCTTTTTCTCAGAAAGAGCCGTGGTGTGCGTTTTCGCCGGAAAACGCGTTTTCGGCCGAAAACGTGTACGTTTGCACTTCCCCGCCACAGGGAAGCTGCTACCAGGGAATTCGCTGCGTGATTCTACCCGCTGCCCGGAACGCTACGCAGGGCAAAAGCGATTCTCGTCCTCCGTGCTTGCTTTTTCTCAGAAAGAGCCGTGGTGTGCGTTTTCGCCGGAAAACGCGTTTTCGGCCGAAAACGTGTACGTTTGCACTTCCCGGCCACAGGGAAGCTGCTAGCCGGGAATTCACTGCCTGGTTCTACCCGCTGCCCGGAACGCTACGCAGGGCAAAAGCGATTCTCGTCCTCCGTGCTTGCTTTTTCTCAGAAAGAGCCGTGGTGTGCGTTTTCGCCGGAAAACGCGTTTTCGGCCGAAAACGTGTACGTTTGCACTTCCCGGCCACATGGAAGCTGCTAGCCGGCAATTCTCTGACTGGTTCTACCCGCTGCCCGGAACGCTACGCAGGGCAAAAGCGATTCTCGTCCTCCGTGCTTGCTTTTTCTCAGAAAGAGCCGTGGTGTGCGTTTTCGCCGTAAACGCGTTTTCGGCCGAAAACGTGTACGTTTGCACTTCCCCGCCACAGGGAAGCTGCTAGCCGGGAATTCTCTGCCTGGTTCTACCCGCTGCTCGGAACGCTACGCAGGGCAAAAGCGATTCTCGTCCTCCGTGCTTGCTTTTTCTCAGAAAGAGCCGTGGTGTGCGTTTTCGCCGTAAAACGCGTTTTCGGCCGAAAACGTGTACGTTTGCTCTTCCCGGCCACAGGGAAGCTGCTAGACGGGAATTCTCTGCCTGGTTCTACCCGCTGCCCGGAACGCTACGCAGGGCAAAAGCGGTTCTCGTCCTCCGTGCTTGCTTTTTCTCAGAAAGAGCCGTGGTGTGCGTTTTCGCCGGAAAACGCGTTTTCGGCCGAAAACGTGTACGTTTGCACTTCCCGGCCACAGGGAAGCTGCTAGCCGGGAATTCTCTGCCTGGTTCTACCCGCTGCCCGGAACGCTACGCAGGGCAAAAGCGATTCTCGTCCTCCGTGCTTGCTTTTTCTCAGAAAGAGCCGTGGTGTGCGTTTTCGCCGGAAAACGCGTTTTCGGCCGAAAACGTGTACGTTTGCACTTCCCCGCCACAGGGAAGCTGCTAGCCGGGAATTCTCTGCCTGGTTCTACCCGCTGCCCGCAACGCTACGCAGGGCAAAAGCGATTCTCGTCCTCCGTGCTTGCTTTTTCTCAGAAAGAGCCGTGGTGTGCGTTTTCGCCGGAAAACGCGCTTTCGGCCGAAAACGTGTACGTTTGCACTTCCCGGCCACAGGGAAGCTGCTAGCCGGGAATTCTCTGCCTGGTTCTACCCGCTGCCCGGAACGCTACGCAGGGCAAAAGCGATTCTCGTCCTCCGTGCTTGCTTTTTCTCAGAAAGAGCCGTGGTGTGCGTTTTCGCGGGAAAACGTGTTTTCGGCCGAAAACGTGTACGTTTGCACTTCCCCGCCACAGGGAAGCTGCTAGCCGGGAATTCGCTGCCTATTTCTACCCGCTGCTCGGAACGCTACGCAGGGCAAAAGCGATTCTCGTCCTCCGTGCTTGCTTTTTCTCAGAAAGAGCCGTGGTGTGCGTTTTCGCCGGAAAACGCGTTTTCGGCCGAAAACGTGTACGTTTGCACTTCCCGGCCACAGGGAAGCTGCTAGCCGGGAATTCTCTGCCTGGTTCTACCCGCTGCCCGGAACGCTACGCAGGGCAAAAGCGGTTCTCGTCCTCCGTGCTTGCTTTTTCTCAGAAAGAGCCGTGGTGTGCGTTTTCGCCGTAAAACGCGTTTTCGGCCGAAAACGTGTACGTTTGCACTTCCCCGCCACAGGGAAGCTGCTAGCCGGGAATTCGCTGCCTATTTCTACCCGCTGCTCGGAACGCTACGCAGGGCAAAAGCGATTCTCGTCCTCCGTGCTTGCTTTTTCTCAGAAAGAGCCGTGGTGTGCGTTTTCGCCGGAAAACGCGTTTTCGGCCGAAAACGTGTACGTTTGCTCTTCCCGGCCACAGGGAAGCTGCTAGACGGGAATTCTCTGCCTGGTTCTAGCCGCTGCCCGGAACGCTACGCAGGGCAAAAGCGGTTCTCGTCCTCCGTGCTTGCTTTTTCTCAGAAAGAGCCGTGGTGTGCGTTTTCGCCGGAAAACGCGTTTTCGGCCGAAAACGTGTACGTTTGCACTTCCCGGCCACAGGGAAGCTGCTAGCCGGGAATTCTCTGCCTGGTTCTACCCGCTGCCCGGAACGCTACGCAGGGCAAAAGCGATTCTCGTCCTCCGTGCTTGCTTTTTCTCAGAAAGAGCCGTGGTGTGCGTTTTCGCCGGAAAACGCGTTTTCGGCCGAAAACGTGTACGTTTGCACTTCCCCGCCACAGGGAAGCTGCTAGCCGGGAATTCTCTGCCTGGTTCTACCCGCTGCCCGCAACGCTACGCAGGGCAAAAGCGATTCTCGTCCTCCGTGCTTGCTTTTTCTCAGAAAGAGCCGTGGTGTGCGTTTTCGCCGGAAAACGCGCTTTCGGCCGAAAACGTGTACGTTTGCACTTCCCGGCCACAGGGAAGCTGCTAGCCGGGAATTCTCTGCCTGGTTCTACCCGCTGCCCGGAACGCTACGCAGGGCAAAAGCGATTCTCGTCCTCCGTGCTTGCTTTTTCTCAGAAAGAGCCGTGGTGTGCGTTTTCGCGGGAAAACGTGTTTTCGGCCGAAAACGTGTACATTTGCACTTCCCGGCCACAGGGAAGCTGCTAGCCGGGAATTCTCTGCCTGGTTCTACCCGCTGCCCGGAACGCTACGCAGGGCAAAAGCGATTCTCGTCCTCCGTGCTTGCTTTTTCTCAGAAAGAGCCGTGGTGTGCGTTTTCGCCGGAAAACGCGTTTTCGGCCGAAAACGTGTACGTTTGCACTTCCCCGCCACAGGGAAGCTGCTACCAGGGAATTCGCTGCCTGATTCTACCCGCTGCCCGGAACGCTACGCAGGGCAAAAGCGATTCTCGTCCTCCGTGCTTGCTTTTTCTCAGAAAGAGCCGTGGTGTGCGTTTTCGCCGGAAAACGCGTTTTCGGCCGAAAACGTGTACGTTTGCACTTCCCGGCCACAGGGAAGCTGCTAGCCGGGAATTCACTGCCTGGTTCTACCCGCTGCCCGGAACGCTACGCAGGGCAAAAGCGATTCTCGTCCTCCGTGCTTGCTTTTTCTCAGAAAGAGCCGTGGTGTGCGTTTTCGCCGGAAAACGCGTTTTCGGCCGAAAACGTGTACGTTTGCACTTCCCGGCCACAGGGAAGCTGCTAGCCGGCAATTCTCTGCCTGGTTCTACCCGCTGCCCGGAACGCTACGCAGGGCAAAAGCGATTCTCGTCCTCCGTGCTTGCTTTTTCTCAGAAAGAGCCGTGGTGTGCGTTTTCGCCGTAAACGCGTTTTCGGCCGAAAACGTGTACGTTTGCACTTCCCCGCCACAGGGAAGCTGCTAGCCGGGAATTCTCTGCCTGGTTCTACCCGCTGCCCGGAACGCTACGCAGGGCAAAAGCGATTCTCGTCCTCCGTGCTTGCTTTTTCTCAGAAAGAGCCGTGGTGTGCGTTTTCGCCGTAAAACGCGTTTTCGGCCGAAAACGTGTACGTTTGCTCTTCCCGGCCACAGGGAAGCTGCTAGACGGGAATTCTCTGCCTGGTTCTACCCGCTGCCCGGAACGCTACGCAGGGCAAAAGCGGTTCTCGTCCTCCGTGCTTGCTT
The DNA here is from genome assembly GCF_965140245.1 of Athene noctua. Taxonomy (NCBI): domain Eukaryota; kingdom Metazoa; phylum Chordata; class Aves; order Strigiformes; family Strigidae; genus Athene; species Athene noctua. Next base: position 112,202 of record NW_027437665.1, read on the forward strand.
TTTCTCAGAAAGAGCCGTGGTGTGCGTTTTCGCCGGAAAACGCGTTTTCGGCCGAAAACGTGTACGTTTGCACTTCCCGGCCACAGGGAAGCTGCTAGCCGGGAATTCTCTGCCTGGTTCTACCCGCTGCCCGGAACGCTACGCAGGGCAAAAGCGATTCTCGTCCTCCGTGCTTGCTTTTTCTCAGAAAGAGCCGTGGTGTGCGTTTTCGCCGGAAAACGCGTTTTCGGCCGAAAACGTGTACGTTTGCACTTCCCCGCCACAGGGAAGCTGCTAGCCGGGAATTCTCTGCCTGGTTCTACCCGCTGCCCGCAACGCTACGCAGGGCAAAAGCGATTCTCGTCCTCCGTGCTTGCTTTTTCTCAGAAAGAGCCGTGGTGTGCGTTTTCGCCGGAAAACGCGCTTTCGGCCGAAAACGTGTACGTTTGCACTTCCCGGCCACAGGGAAGCTGCTAGCCGGGAATTCTCTGCCTGGTTCTACCCGCTGCCCGGAACGCTACGCAGGGCAAAAGCGATTCTCGTCCTCCGTGCTTGCTTTTTCTCAGAAAGAGCCGTGGTGTGCGTTTTCGCGGGAAAACGTGTTTTCGGCCGAAAACGTGTACATTTGCACTTCCCGGCCACAGGGAAGCTGCTAGCCGGGAATTCTCTGCCTGGTTCTACCCGCTGCCCGGAACGCTACGCAGGGCAAAAGCGATTCTCGTCCTCCGTGCTTGCTTTTTCTCAGAAAGAGCCGTGGTGTGCGTTTTCGCCGGAAAACGCGTTTTCGGCCGAAAACGTGTACGTTTGCACTTCCCGGCCACAGGGAAGCTGCTACCAGGGAATTCGCTGCCTGATTCTACCCGCTGCCCGGAACGCTACGCAGGGCAAAAGCGATTCTCGTCCTCCGTGCTTGCTTTTTCTCAGAAAGAGCCGTGGTGTACATTTTCGCCGTAAACGCGTTTTCGGCCGAAAACGTGTACGTTTGCACTTCCCCGCCACAGGGAAGCTGCTAGCCGGGAATTCTCTGCCTGGTTCTACCCGCTGCCCGGAACGCTACGCAGGGCAAAAGCGATTCTCGTCCTCCGTGCTTGCTTTTTCTCAGAAAGAGCCGTGGTGTGCGTTTTCGCCGGAAAACGCGTTTTCGGCCGAAAACGTGTACGTTTGCACTTCCCGGCCACAGGGAAGCTGCTAGACGGGAATTCTCTGCCTGGTTCTACCCGCTGCCCGGAACGCTACGCAGGGCAAAAGCGATTCTCGTCCTCCGTGCTTGCTTTTTCTCAGAAAGAGCCGTGGTGTGCGTTTTCGCCGCAAAACGCGTTTTCGGCCGAAAACGTGTACGTTTGCACTTCCCGGCCACAGGGAAGCTGCTAGCCGGCAATTCTCTGCCTGGTTCTACCCGCTGCCCGGAGCGCTACTCAGGGAAAAAGCGATTCTCGTCCTCCGTGCTTGCTTTTTCTCAGAAAGAGCCGTGGTGTGCGTTTTCGCCGTAAACGCGTTTTCGGCCGAAAACCTGTACGTTTGCACTTCCCCGCCACAGGGAAGCTGCTAGCCGGGAATTCTCTGCCTGGTTCTACCCGCTGCCCGGAACGCTACGCAGGGCAAAAGCGATTCTCGTCCTCCGTGCTTGCTTTTTCTCAGAAAGAGCCGTGGTGTGCGTTTTCGCCGGAAAACGCGTTTTCGGCCGAAAACGTGTACGTTTGCTCTTCCCGGCCACAGGGAAGCTGCTAGCCGGGAATTCTCTGCCTGGTTCTACCCGCTGCCCGGAACGCTACGCAGGGCAAAAGCGGTTCTCGTCCTCCGTGCTTGCTTTTTCTCAGAAAGAGCCGTGGTGTGCGTTTTCGCCGGAAAACGCGTTTTCGGCCGAAAACGTGTACGTTTGCACTTCCCAGCCACAGGGAAGCTGCTAGCCGGGAATTCTCTGCCTGGTTCTACCCGCTGCCCGGAACGCTACGCAGGGCAAAAGCGATTCTCGTCCTCCGTGCTTGCTTTTTCTCAGAAAGAGCCGTGGTGTGCGTTTTAGCCGGAAAACGCGTTTTCGGCCGAAAACGTGTACGTTTGCACTTCCCGGCCACAGGGAAGCTGCTAGCCGGGAATTCTCTGCCTGGTTCTACCCGCTGCCCGGAACGCTACGCAGGGCAAAAGCGATTCTCGTCCTCCGTGCTTGCTTTTTCTCAGAAAGAGCCGTGGTGTGCGTTTTCGCCGGAAAACGCGTTTTCGGCCGAAAACGTGTACGTTTGCACTTCCCCGCCACAGGGAAGCTGCTACCAGGGAATTCGCTGCCTGATTCTACCCGCTGCCCGGAACGCTACGCAGGGCAAAAGCGATTCTCGTCCTCCGTGCTTGCTTTTTCTCAGAAAGAGCCGTGGTGTGCGTTTTCGCCGGAAAACGCGTTTTCGGCCGAAAACGTGTACGTTTGCACTTCCCGGCCACAGGGAAGCTGCTAGCCGGGAATTCACTGCCTGGTTCTACCCGCTGCCCGGAACGCTACGCAGGGCAAAAGCGATTCTCGTCCTCCGTGCTTGCTTTTTCTCAGAAAGAGCCGTGGTGTGCGTTTTCGCCGGAAAACGCGTTTTCGGCCGAAAACGTGTACGTTTGCACTTCCCGGCCACAGGGAAGCTGCTAGCCGGCAATTCTCTGCCTGGTTCTACCCGCTGCCCGGAACGCTACGCAGGGCAAAAGCGATTCTCGTCCTCCGTGCTTGCTTTTTCTCAGAAAGAGCCGTGGTGTGCGTTTTCGCCGTAAACGCGTTTTCGGCCGAAAACGTGTACGTTTGCACTTCCCCGCCACAGGGAAGCTGCTAGCCGGGAATTCTCTGCCTGGTTCTACCCGCTGCCCGGAACGCTACGCAGGGCAAAAGCGATTCTCGTCCTCCGTGCTTGCTTTTTCTCAGAAAGAGCCGTGGTGTGCGTTTTCGCCGTAAAACGCGTTTTCGGCCGAAAACGTGTACGTTTGCTCTTCCCGGCCACAGGGAAGCTGCTAGACGGGAATTCTCTGCCTGGTTCTACCCGCTGCCCGGAACGCTACGCAGGGCAAAAGCGGTTCTCGTCCTCCGTGCTTGCTTTTTCTCAGAAAGAGCCGTGGTGTGCGTTTTCGCCGGAAAACGCGTTTTCGGCCGAAAACGTGTACGTTTGCACTTCCCGGCCACAGGGAAGCTGCTAGCCGGGAATTCTCTGCCTGGTTCTACCCGCTGCCCGGAACGCTACGCAGGGCAAAAGCGATTCTCGTCCTCCGTGCTTGCTTTTTCTCAGAAAGAGCCGTGGTGTGCGTTTTCGCCGGAAAACGCGTTTTCGGCCGAAAACGTGTACGTTTGCACTTCCCCGCCACAGGGAAGCTGCTAGCCGGGAATTCTCTGCCTGGTTCTACCCGCTGCCCGCAACGCTACGCAGGGCAAAAGCGATTCTCGTCCTCCGTGCTTGCTTTTTCTCAGAAAGAGCCGTGGTGTGCGTTTTCGCCGGAAAACGCGCTTTCGGCCGAAAACGTGTACGTTTGCACTTCCCGGCCACAGGGAAGCTGCTAGCCGGGAATTCTCTGCCTGGTTCTACCCGCTGCCCGGAACGCTACGCAGGGCAAAAGCGATTCTCGTCCTCCGTGCTTGCTTTTTCTCAGAAAGAGCCGTGGTGTGCGTTTTCGCGGGAAAACGTGTTTTCGGCCGAAAACGTGTACATTTGCACTTCCCGGCCACAGGGAAGCTGCTAGCCGGGAATTCTCTGCCTGGTTCTACCCGCTGCCCGGAACGCTACGCAGGGCAAAAGCGATTCTCGTCCTCCGTGCTTGCTTTTTCTCAGAAAGAGCCGTGGTGTGCGTTTTCGCCGGAAAACGCGTTTTCGGCCGAAAACGTGTACGTTTGCACTTCCCGGCCACAGGGAAGCTGCTACCAGGGAATTCGCTGCCTGATTCTACCCGCTGCCCGGAACGCTACGCAGGGCAAAAGCGATTCTCGTCCTCCGTGCTTGCTTTTTCTCAGAAAGAGCCGTGGTGTACATTTTCGCCGTAAACGCGTTTTCGGCCGAAAACGTGTACGTTTGCACTTCCCCGCCACAGGGAAGCTGCTAGCCGGGAATTCTCTGCCTGGTTCTACCCGCTGCCCGGAACGCTACGCAGGGCAAAAGCGATTCTCGTCCTCCGTGCTTGCTTTTTCTCAGAAAGAGCCGTGGTGTGCGTTTTCGCCGGAAAACGCGTTTTCGGCCGAAAACGTGTACGTTTGCACTTCCCGGCCACAGGGAAGCTGCTAGACGGGAATTCTCTGCCTGGTTCTACCCGCTGCCCGGAACGCTACGCAGGGCAAAAGCGATTCTCGTCCTCCGTGCTTGCTTTTTCTCAGAAAGAGCCGTGGTGTGCGTTTTCGCCGCAAAACGCGTTTTCGGCCGAAAACGTGTACGTTTGCACTTCCCGGCCACAGGGAAGCTGCTAGCCGGCAATTCTCTGCCTGGTTCTACCCGCTGCCCGGAGCGCTACTCAGGGAAAAAGCGATTCTCGTCCTCCGTGCTTGCTTTTTCTCAGAAAGAGCCGTGGTGTGCGTTTTCGCCGTAAACGCGTTTTCGGCCGAAAACCTGTACGTTTGCACTTCCCCGCCACAGGGAAGCTGCTAGCCGGGAATTCTCTGCCTGGTTCTACCCGCTGCCCGGAACGCTACGCAGGGCAAAAGCGATTCTCGTCCTCCGTGCTTGCTTTTTCTCAGAAAGAGCCGTGGTGTGCGTTTTCGCCGGAAAACGCGTTTTCGGCCGAAAACGTGTACGTTTGCTCTTCCCGGCCACAGGGAAGCTGCTAGCCGGGAATTCTCTGCCTGGTTCTACCCGCTGCCCGGAACGCTACGCAGGGCAAAAGCGGTTCTCGTCCTCCGTGCTTGCTTTTTCTCAGAAAGAGCCGTGGTGTGCGTTTTCGCCGGAAAACGCGTTTTCGGCCGAAAACGTGTACGTTTGCACTTCCCAGCCACAGGGAAGCTGCTAGCCGGGAATTCTCTGCCTGGTTCTACCCGCTGCCCGGAACGCTACGCAGGGCAAAAGCGATTCTCGTCCTCCGTGCTTGCTTTTTCTCAGAAAGAGCCGTGGTGTGCGTTTTAGCCGGAAAACGCGTTTTCGGCCGAAAACGTGTACGTTTGCACTTCCCGGCCACAGGGAAGCTGCTAGCCGGGAATTCTCTGCCTGGTTCTACCCGCTGCCCGGAACGCTACGCAGGGCAAAAGCGATTCTCGTCCTCCGTGCTTGCTTTTTCTCAGAAAGAGCCGTGGTGTGCGTTTTCGCCGGAAAACGCGTTTTCGGCCGAAAACGTGTACGTTTGCACTTCCCCGCCACAGGGAAGCTGCTAGCCGGGAATTCTCTGCCTGGTTCTACCCGCTGCCCGGAACGCTACGCAGGGCAAAAGCGATTCTCGTCCTCCGTGCTTGCTTTTTCTCAGAAAGAGCCGTGGTGTGCGTTTTCGCCGGAAAACGCGTTTTCGGCCGAAAACGTGTACGTTTGCACTTCCCGGCCACAGGGAAGCTGCTAGCCGGGAATTCACTGCCTGGTTCTACCCGCTGCCCGGAACGCTACGCAGGGCAAAAGCGATTCTCGTCCTCCGTGCTTGCTTTTTCTCAGAAAGAGCCGTGGTGTGCGTTTTCGCCGCAAAACGCGTTTTCGGCCGAAAACGTGTACGTTTGCACTTCCCGGCCACAGGGAAGCTGCTAGCCGGGAATTCTCTGCCTGGTTCTACCCGCTGCCCGGAACGCTACTCAGGGAAAAAGCGATTCTCGTCCTCCGTGCTTGCTTTTTCTCAGAAAGAGCCGTGGTGTGCGTTTTCGCCGTAAACGCGTTTTCGGCCGAAAACGTGTACGTTTGCACTTCCCCGCCACAGGGAAGCTGCTAGCCGGGAATTCTCTGCCTGGTTCTACCCGCTGCCCGGAACGCTACGCAGGGCAAAAGCGATTCTCGTCCTCCGTGCTTGCTTTTTCTCAGAAAGAGCCGTGGTGTGCGTTTTCGCCGGAAAACGCGTTTTCGGCCGAAAACGTGTACGTTTGCACTTCCCGGCCACAGGGAAGCTGCTAGCCGGGAATTCTCTGCCTGGTTCTACCCGCTGCCCGGAACGCTACGCAGGGCAAAAGCAATTCTCGTCCTCCGTGCTTGCTTTTTCTCAGAAAGAGCCGTGGTGTGCGTTTTCGCCGGAAAACGCGTTTTCGGCCGAAAACGTGTACGTTTACACTTCCCCGCCACAGGGAAGCTGCTAGCCGGGAATTCGCTGCCTATTTCTACCCGCTGCTCGGAACGATACGCAGGGCAAAAGCGATTCTCGTCCTCCGTGCTTGCTTTTTCTCAGAAAGAGCCGTGGTGTGCGTTTTCGCCGGAAAACGCGTTTTCGGCCGAAAACGTGTACGTTTGCACTTCCCCGCCACAGGGAAGCTGCTAGCCGGGAATTCTCTGCCTGGTTCTACCCGCTGCCCGCAACGCTACGCAGGGCAAAAGCGATTCTCGTCCTCCGTGCTTGCTTTTTCTCAGAAAGAGCCGTGGTGTGCGTTTTCGCCGGAAAACGCGCTTTCGGCCGAAAACGTGTACGTTTGCACTTCCCGGCCACAGGGAAGCTGCTAGCCGGGAATTCTCTGCCTGGTTCTACCCGCTGCCCGGAACGCTACGCAGGGCAAAAGCGATTCTCGTCCTCCGTGCTTGCTTTTTCTCAGAAAGAGCCGTGGTGTGCGTTTTCGCGGGAAAACGTGTTTTCGGCCGAAAACGTGTACATTTGCACTTCCCGGCCACAGGGAAGCTGCTAGCCGGGAATTCTCTGCCTGGTTCTACCCGCTGCCCGGAACGCTACGCAGGGCAAAAGCGATTCTCGTCCTCCGTGCTTGCTTTTTCTCAGAAAGAGCCGTGGTGTGCGTTTTCGCCGGAAAACGCGTTTTCGGCCGAAAACGTGTACGTTTGCACTTCCCGGCCACAGGGAAGCTGCTACCAGGGAATTCGCTGCCTGATTCTACCCGCTGCCCGGAACGCTACGCAGGGCAAAAGCGATTCTCGTCCTCCGTGCTTGCTTTTTCTCAGAAAGAGCCGTGGTGTACATTTTCGCCGTAAACGCGTTTTCGGCCGAAAACGTGTACGTTTGCACTTCCCCGCCACAGGGAAGCTGCTAGCCGGGAATTCTCTGCCTGGTTCTACCCGCTGCCCGGAACGCTACGCAGGGCAAAAGCGATTCTCGTCCTCCGTGCTTGCTTTTTCTCAGAAAGAGCCGTGGTGTGCGTTTTCGCCGGAAAACGCGTTTTCGGCCGAAAACGTGTACGTTTGCACTTCCCGGCCACAGGGAAGCTGCTAGACGGGAATTCTCTGCCTGGTTCTACCCGCTGCCCGGAACGCTACGCAGGGCAAAAGCGATTCTCGTCCTCCGTGCTTGCTTTTTCTCAGAAAGAGCCGTGGTGTGCGTTTTCGCCGCAAAACGCGTTTTCGGCCGAAAACGTGTACGTTTGCACTTCCCGGCCACAGGGAAGCTGCTAGCCGGCAATTCTCTGCCTGGTTCTACCCGCTGCCCGGAACGCTACTCAGGGAAAAAGCGATTCTCGTCCTCCGTGCTTGCTTTTTCTCAGAAAGAGCCGTGGTGTGCGTTTTCGCCGCAAAACGCGTTTTCGGCCGAAAACGTGTACGTTTGCACTTCCCAGCCACAGGGAAGCTGCTAGCCGGGAATTCTCTGCCTGGTTCTACCCGCTGCCCGGAACGCTACGCAGGGCAAAAGCGATTCTCGTCCTCCGTGCTTGCTTTTTCTCAGAAAGAGCCGTGGTGTGCGTTTTAGCCGGAAAACGCGTTTTCGGCCGAAAACGTGTACGTTTGCACTTCCCGGCCACAGGGAAGCTGCTAGCCGGGAATTCTCTGCCTGGTTCTACCCGCTGCCCGGAACGCTACGCAGGGCAAAAGCGATTCTCGTCCTCCGTGCTTGCTTTTTCTCAGAAAGAGCCGTGGTGTGCGTTTTCGCCGGAAAACGCGTTTTCGGCCGAAAACGTGTACGTTTGCACTTCCCCGCCACAGGGAAGCTGCTAGCCGGGAATTCTCTGCCTGGTTCTACCCGCTGCCCGGAACGCTACGCAGGGCAAAAGCGATTCTCGTCCTCCGTGCTTGCTTTTTCTCAGAAAGAGCCGTGGTGTGCGTTTTCGCCGGAAAACGCGTTTTCGGCCGAAAACGTGTACGTTTGCACTTCCCGGCCACAGGGAAGCTGCTAGCCGGGAATTCACTGCCTGGTTCTACCCGCTGCCCGGAACGCTACGCAGGGCAAAAGCGATTCTCGTCCTCCGTGCTTGCTTTTTCTCAGAAAGAGCCGTGGTGTGCGTTTTCGCCGCAAAACGCGTTTTCGGCCGAAAACGTGTACGTTTGCACTTCCCGGCCACAGGGAAGCTGCTAGCCGGGAATTCGCTGCCTATTTCTACCCGCTGCTCGGAACGATACGCAGGGCAAAAGCGATTCTCGTCCTCCGTGCTTGCTTTTTCTCAGAAAGAGCCGTGGTGTGCGTTTTCGCCGGAAAACGCGTTTTCGGCCGAAAACGTGTACGTTTGCTCTTCCCGGCCACAGGGAAGCTGCTAGCCGGGAATTCTCTGCCTGGTTCTACCCGCTGCCCGGAACGCTACGCAGGGCAAAAGCGGTTCTCGTCCTCCGTGCTTGCTTTTTCTCAGAAAGAGCCGTGGTGTGCGTTTTCGCCGGTAAACGCGTTTTCGGCCGAAAACGTGTACGTTTGCACTTCCCAGCCACAGGGAAACTGCTAGCCGGGAATTCTCTGCCTGGTTCTACCCGCTGCCCGGAACGCTACGCAGGGCAAAAGCGATTCTCGTCCTCCGTGCTTGCTTTTTCTCAGAAAGAGCCGTGGTGTGCGTTTTCGCGGGAAAACGTGTTTTCGGCCGAAAACGTGTACATTTGCGCTTTCCGGCCACAGGGAAGCTGCTAGCCGGGAATTCTCTGCCTGGTTCTACCCGCTGCCCGGAACGCTACGCAGGGCAATAGCGATTCTCGTCCTCCGTGCTTGCTTTTTCTCAGAAAGAGCCGTGGTGTGCGTTTTCGCCGTAAAACGCGCTTTCGGCCGAAAACGTGTACGTTTGCACTTCCCGGCCACAGGGAAGCTGCTAGCCGGGAATTCTCTGCCTGGTTCTACCCGCTGCCCGGAACGCTACGCAGGGCAAAAGCGATTCTCGTCCTCCGTGCTTGCTTTTTCTCAGAAAGAGCCGTGGTGTGCGTTTTCGCCGGAAAACGCTTTTTCGGCCGAAAACGTGTACGTTTGCACTTCCCGGCCACAGGGAAGCTGCTAGCCGGGAATTCTCTGCCTGGTTCTACCCGCTGCCCGGAACGCTACGCAGGGCAAAAGCGATTCTCGTCCTCCGTGCTTGCTTTTTCTCAGAAAGAGCCGTGGTGTACATTTTCGCCGTAAACGCGTTTTCGGCCGAAAACGTGTACGTTTGCACTTCCCCGCCACAGGGAAGCTGCTAGCCGGGAATTCTCTGCCTGGTTCTACCCGCTGCCCGGAACGCTACGCAGGGCAAAAGCGATTCTCGTCCTCCGTGCTTGCTTTTTCTCAGAAAGAGCCGTGGTGTGCGTTTTCGCCGGAAAACGCGTTTTCGGCCGAAAACGTGTACGTTTTCACTTCCCGGCCACAGGGAAGCTGCTAGACGGGAATTCTCTGCCTGGTTCTACCCGCTGCCCGGAACGCTACGCAGGGCAAAAGCGATTCTCGTCCTCCGTGCTTGCTTTTTCTCAGAAAGAGCCGTGGTGTGCGTTTTCGCCGCAAAACGCGTTTTCGGCCGAAAACGTGTACGTTTGCACTTCCCGCCCACAGGGAAGCTGCTAGCCGGCAATTCTCTGCCTGGTTCTACCCGCTGCACAGAACGCTACTCAGGGAAAAAGCGATTCTCGTCCTCCGTGCTTGCTTTTTCTCAGAAAGAGCCGTGGTGTGCGTTTTCGCCGTAAACGCGTTTTCGGCCGAAAACGTGTACGTTTGCACTTCCCCGCCACAGGGAAGCTGCTAGCCGGGAATTCTCTGCCTGGTTCTACCCGCTGCCCGGAACGCTACGCAGGGCAAAAGCGATTCTCGTCCTCCGTGCTTGCTTTTTCTCAGAAAGAGCCGTGGTGTGCGTTTTCGCCGGAAAACGCGTTTTCGGCCGAAAACGTGTACGTTTGCTCTTCCCGGCCACAGGGAAGCTGCTAGCCGGGAATTCTCTGCCTGGTTCTACCCGCTGCCCGGAACGCTACGCAGGGCAAAAGCGGTTCTCGTCCTCCGTGCTTGCTTTTTCTCAGAAAGAGCCGTGGTGTGCGTTTTCGCCGGAAAACGCGTTTTCGGCCGAAAACGTGTACGTTTGCAATTCCCCGCGACAGGGAAGCTGCTAGCCGGGAATTCGCTACCTATTTCTACCCGCTGCTCGGAACGCTACGCAGGGCAAAAGCGATTCTCGTCCTCCGTGCTTGCTTTTTCTCAGAAAGAGCCGTGGTGTGCGTTTTCGCCGGAAAACGCGCTTTCGGCCGAAAACGTGTACGTTTGCACTTCCCGGCCACAGGGAAGCTGCTAGCCGGGAATTCTCTGCCTGGTTCTACCCGCTGCCCGGAACGCTACGCAGGGCAAAAGCAATTCTCGTCCTCCGTGCTTGCTTTTTCTCAGAAAGAGCCGTGGTGTGCGTTTTCGCCGGAAAACGCGTTTTCGGCCGAAAACGTGTACGTTTGCACTTCCCCGCCACAGGGAAGCTGCTAGCCGGGAATTCGCTGCCTATTTCTACCCGCTGCTCGGAACGCTACGCAGGGCAAAAGCGATTCTCGTCCTCCGTGCTTGCTTTTTCTCAGAAAGAGCCGTGGTGTGCGTTTTCGCCGGAAAACGCGTTTTCGGCCGAAAACGTGTACGTTTGCTCTTCCCGGCCACAGGGAAGCTGCTAGCCGGGAATTCTCTGCCTGGTTCTACCCGCTGCCCGGAACGCTACGCAGGGCAATAGCGGTTCTCGTCCTCCGTGCTTGCTTTTTCTCAGAAAGAGCCGTGGTGTGCGTTTTCGCCGGTAAACGCGTTTTCGGCCGAAAACGTGTACGTTTGCACTTCCCAGCCACAGGGAAACTGCTAGCCGGGAATTCTCTGCCTGGTTCTACCCGCTGCCCGCAACGCTACGCAGGGCAAAAGCGATTCTCGTCCTCCGTGCTTGCTTTTTCTCAGAAAGAGCCGTGGTGTGCGTTTTCGCCGGAAAACGCGTTTTCGCCCGAAAACGTGTACGTTTGCACTTCCCGGCCACAGGGAAGCTGCTAGCCGGGAATTCTCTGCCTGGTTCTACCCGCTGCCCGGAACGCTACGCAGGGCAAAAGCGATTCTCGTCCTCCGTGCTTGCTTTTTCTCAGAAAGAGCCGTGGTGTGCGTTTTCGCCGGAAAACGCGTTTTCGGCCGAAAACGTGTACGTTTGCACTTCCCCGCCACAGGGAAGCTGCTAGCCGGGAATTCTCTGCCTGGTTCTACCCGCTGCCCGCAACGCTACGCAGGGCAAAAGCGATTCTCGTCCTCCGTGCTTGCTTTTTCTCAGAAAGAGCCGTGGTGTGCGTTTTCGCCAGAAAACGCGCTTTCGGCCGAAAACGTGTACGTTTGCACTTCCCGGCCACAGGGAAGCTGCTAGCCGGCAATTCGCTGCCTGGTTCTACCCGCTGCCCGGAACGCTACGCAGGGCAAAAGCGATTCTCGTCCTCCGTGCTTGCTTTTTCTCAGAAAGAGCCGTGGTGTGCGTTTTCGCCGGAAAACGCGTTTTCGGCCGAAAACGTGTACGTTTGCACTTCCCGGCCACAGGGAAGCTGCTAGCCGGCAATTCTCTGCCTGGTTCTACCCGCTGCCCGGAACGCTACGCAGGGCAAAAGCGATTCTCGTCCTCCGTGCTTGCTTTTTCTCAGAAAGAGCCGTGGTGTGCGTTTTCGCCGGAAAACGCGTTTTCGGCCGAAAACGTGTACGTTTGCACTTCCCCTCCACAGGGAAGCTGCTACCAGGGAATTCGCTGCCTGATTCTACCCGCTGCCCGGAACGCTACGCAGGGCAAAAGCGATTCTCGTCCTCCGTGCTTGCTTTTTCTCAGAAAGAGCCGTGGTGTGCGTTTTCGCCGGAAAACGCGTTTTCGGCCGAAAACGTGTACGTTTGCACTTCCCGGCCACAGGGAAGCTGCTAGACGGGAATTCTCTGCCTGGTTCTACCCGCTGCCCGGAACGCTACGCAGGGCAAAAGCGATTCTCGTCCTCCGTGCTTGCTTTTTCTCAGAAAGAGCCGTGGTGTGCGTTTTCGCCGCAAAACGCGTTTTCGGCCGAAAACGTGTACGTTTGCACTTCCCAGCCACAGGGAAGCTGCTAGCCGGGAATTCTCTGCCTGGTTCTACCCGCTGCCCGGAACAATACGCAGGGCAAAAGCGATTCTCGTCCTCCGTGCTTGCTTTTTCTCAGAAAGAGCCGTGGTGTGCGTTTTCGCGGGAAAACGCGTTTTCGCCCGAAAACGTGTACGTTTGCACTTCCCCGCCACAGGGAAGCTGCTAGCCGGGAATTCTCTGCCTGGTTCTACCCGCTGCCCGGAACGCTACGCAGGGCAAAAGCGATTCTCGTCCTCCGTGCTTGCTTTTTCTCAGAAAGAGCCGTGGTGTGCGTTTTCGCCGGAAAACGCGTTTTCGGCCGAAAACGTGTACGTTTGCACTTCCCCGCCACAGGGAAGCTGCTAGCCGGGAATTCTCTGCCTATTTCTACCCGCTGCTCAGAACGCTACGCAGGGCAAAAGCGATTCTCGTCCTCCGTGCTTGCTTTTTCTCAGAAAGAGCCGTGGTGTGCTTTTTCGCCGGAAAACGCGTTTTCGGCCGAAAACGTGTACGTTTGCACATCCCCGCCTCAGGGAAGCTGCTAGCCGGGAATTCTCTGCCTGGTTCTACCCGCTGCCCGGAACGCTACGCAGGGCAAAAGCGATTCTCGTCCTCCGTGCTTGCTTTTTCTCAGAAAGAGCCGTGGTGTGCGTTTTCGCCGGAAAACGCGTTTTCGGCCGAAAACGTGTACGTTTGCACTTCCCCGCCACAGGGAAGCTGCTAGCCGGCAATTCGCTGCCTGGTTCTACCCGCTGCCCGGAACGCTACGCAGGGCAAAAGCGATTTTCGTCCTCCGCGCTTGCTTTTTCTCAGAAAGAGCCGTGGTGTGCGTTTTCGACGGAAAACGCGTTTTCGGCCGAAAACGTCTACGTTTGCACTTCCCGGCCACAGGGAAGCTGCTAGCCGGCAATTCGCTGCCTATTTCTACCCGCTGCTCAGAACGCTACGGAGGGCAAAAACGATTCTCGTCCTCCGTGCTTGCTTTTTCTCAGAAAGAGCCGTGGTGTGCGTTTTCTCCAGAAAACGCGTTTTCGGCCGGAAACGTGTACGTTTGCACTTCCCGGCCACAGGGAAGCTGCTAGACGGGAATTCTCTGCCTGGTTCTACCCGCTGCCCGGAACGCTACGCAGGGCAAAAGCGATTCTCGTCCTCCGTGCTTGCTTTTTCTCAGAAAGAGCCGTGGTGTGCGTTTTCGCCGGAAAACGCGTTTTCGGCCGAAAACGTGTAAGTTTGCACTTCCCGGCCACAGGGAAGCTGCTAGCCGGGAATTCTCTGCCTGGTTCTACCCGCTGCCCGGAACGCTACGCAGGGCAAAAGCGATTCTCGTCCTCCGTGCTTGCTTTTTCTCAGAAAGAGCCGTGGTGTGCGTTTTCGCCGTAAAACGCGTTTTCGGCCGAAAACGTGTACGTTTGCACTTCCCCGCCACAGGGAAGCTGCTAGCCGGGAATTCTCTGCCTGGTTCTACCCGCTGCCCGGAACACTATGCAGGGCAAAAGCGATTCTCGTCCTCCGTGCTTGCTTTTTCTCAGAAAGAGCCGTGGTGTGCGTTTTCGCCTGTAAACGCGTTTTCGGCCGAAAACGTGTTTGTTTGCACTTCCCGGCCACAGGGAAGCTGCTAGCCGGGAATTCTCTGCCTGGTTCTACCCGCTGCCCGGAACGCTACGCAGGGCAAAAGCGATTCTCGTCCTCCGTGCTTGCTTTTTCTCAGAAAGAGCCGTGGTGTGCGTTTTCGCCGGAAAACGCGCTTTCGGTCGAAAACGTGTACGTTTGCACTTCCCGGCCACAGGGAAGCTGCTAGACGGGAATTCTCTGCCTGGTTCTACCCGCTGCCCGGAACGCTACGCAGGGCAAAAGCGATTCTCGTCCTCCGTGCTTGCTTTTTCTCAGAAAGAGCCGTGGTGTGCGTTTTCGCCGGAAAACGCGTTTTCGGCCGAAAACGTGTACGTTTGCACTTCCCGGCCACAGGGAAGCTGCTAGCCGGGAATTCTCTGCCTGGTTCTACCCGCTGCCCGGAACGCTACGCAGGGCAAAAGCGGTTCTCGTCCTCCGTGCTTGCTTTTTCTCAGAAAGAGCCGTGGTGTGCGTTTTCGCAGGAAAACGCGTTTTCGGCCGAAAACGTGTACGTTTGCACTTCCCCTCCACAGGGAAGCTGCTACCAGGGAATTCGCTGCCTGATTCTACCCGCTGCCCGGAACGCTACGCAGGGCAAAAGCGATTCTCGTCCTCCGTGCTTGCTTTTTCTCAGAAAGAGCCGTGGTGTGCGTTTTCGCCGGAAAACGCGTTTTCGGCCGAAAACGTGTACGTTTGCACTTCCCGGCCACAGGGAAGCTGCTAGACGGGAATTCTCTGCCTGGTTCTACCCGCTGCCCGCAACGCTACGCAGGGCAAAAGCGATTCTCGTCCTCCGTGCTTGCTTTTTCTCAGAAAGAGCCGTGGTGTGCGTTTTCGCCGGAAAACGCGCTTTCGGCCGAAAACGTGTACGTTTGCACTTCCCAGCCACAGGGAAGCTGCTAGCAGGGAATTCTCTGCCTGGTTCTACCCGCTGCCCGGAACAATACGCAGGGCAAAAGCGATTCTCGTCCTCCGTGCTTGCTTTTTCTCAGAAAGAGCCGTGGTGTGCGTTTTCGCGGGAAAACGCGTTTTCGCCCGAAAACGTGTACGTTTGCACTTCCCCGCCACAGGGAAGCTGCTAGCCGGGAATTCTCTGCCTGGTTCCACCCGCTGCCCGGAACGCTACGCAGGGCAAAAGCGATTCTCGTCCTCCGTGCTTGCTTTTTCTCAGAAAGAGCCGTGGTGTGCGTTTTCGCCGGAAAACGCTTTTTCGGCCGAAAACGTGTACGTTTGCACTTCCCCGCCACAGGGAAGCTGCTAGCCGGGAATTCTCTGCCTATTTCTACCCGCTGCTCAGAACGCTACGCAGGGCAAAAGCGATTCTCGTCCTCCGTGCTTGCTTTTTCTCAGAAAGAGCCGTGGTGTGCGTTTTCGCGGGAAAACGCGTTTTCGGCCGAAAACGTGTACGTTTGCACATCCACGCCTCAGGGAAGCTGCTAGCCGGGAATTCTCTGCCTGGTTCTACCCGCTGCCCGGAACGCTACGCAGGGCAAAAGCGATTCTCGTCCTCCGTGCTTGCTTTTTCTCAGAAAGAGCCGTGCTGTGCGTTTTCGCCGGAAAACGCGTTTTCGGCCGAAAACGTGTACGTTTGCACTTCCCGGCCACAGGGAAGCTGCTAGCCGGCAATTCACTGCCTGGTTCTACCCGCTGCCCGGAACGCTACGCAGGGCAAAAGCGATTTTCGTCCTCCGCGCTTGCTTTTTCTCAGAAAGAGCCGTGGTGTGCGTTTTCGCCGGAAAACGCGTTTTCGGCCGAAAACGTGTACGTTTGCACTTCCCCGCCACAGGGAAGCTGCTAGCCGGCAATTCGCTGCCTATTTCTACCCGCTGCTCAGAACGCTACGGAGGGCAAAAACGATTCTCGTCCTCCGTGCTTGCTTTTTCTCAGAAAGAGCCGTGGTGTGCGTTTTCTCCAGAAAACGCGTTTTTGGCCGGAAACGTGTACGTTTGCACTTCCCGGCCACAGGGAAGCTGCTAGACGGGAATTCTCTGCCTGGTTCTACCCGCTGCCCGGAACGCTACACAGGGCAAAAGCGATTCTCGTCCTCCGTGCTTGCTTTTTCTCAGAAAGAGCCGTGGTGTGCGTTTTCGCCGGAAAACGCGTTTTCGGCCGAAAACGTGTACGTTTGCACTTCCCGGCCACAGGGAAGCTGCTAGCCGGGAATTCTCTGCCTGGTTCTACCCGCTGCCCGGAACGCTACGCAGGGCAAAAGCGATTCTCGTCCTCCGTGCTTGCTTTTTCTCAGAAAGAGCCGTGGTGTGCGTTTTCGCCGTAAAACGTGTTTTCGGCCGAAAACGTGTACGTTTGCACTTCCCCGCCACAGGGAAGCTGCTAGCCGGGAATTCTCTGCCTGGTTCTACCCGCTGCCCGGAACACTATGCAGGGCAAAAGCGATTCTCGTCCTCCGTGCTTGCTTTTTCTCAGAAAGAGCCGTGGTGTGCGTTTTCGCCGCAAAACGCGTTTTCGGCCGAAAACGTGTACGTTTGCTCTTCCCGGCCACAGGGAAGCTGCTAGCCGGGAATTCTCTGCCTGGTTCTACCCGCTGCCCGGAACGCTACGCAGGGCAAAAGCGGTTCTCGTCCTCCGTGCTTGCTTTTTCTCAGAAAGAGCCGTGGTGTGCGTTTTCGCCGGAAAACGCGTTTTCGGCCGAAAACGTGTACGTTTGCACTTCCCGGCCACAGGGAAGCTGCTAGCCGGGAATTCTCTGCCTGGTTCTACCCGCTGCCCGGAACGCTACGCAGGGCAAAAGCGATTCTCGTCCTCCGTGCTTGCTTTTTCTCAGAAAGAGCCGTGGTGTGCGTTTTCGCCGGAAAACGCGTTTTCGGCCGAAAACGTGTACGTTTGCACTTCCCGGCCACAGGGAAGCTGCTAGCCGGGAATTCTCTGCCTGGTTCTACCCGCTGCCCGGAACGCTACGCAGGGCAAAAGCGATTCTCGTCCTCCGTGCTTGCTTTTTCTCAGAAAGAGCCGTGGTGTGCGTTTTCGCCGGAAAACGCGTTTTCGGCCGAAAACGTGTACGTTTGCACTTCCCCGCCACAGGGAAGCTGCTAGCCGGGAATTCTCTGCCTGGTTCTACCCGCTGCCCGGAACGCTACGCAGGGCAAAAGCGATTCTCGTCCTCCGTGCTTGCTTTTTCTCAGAAAGAGCCGTGGTGTGCGTTTTCGCCGGAAAACGCGTTTTCGGCCGAAAACGTGTACGTTTGCACTTCCCGGCCCCAGGGAAGCTGCTAGCCGGGAATTCACTGCCTGGTTCTACCCGCTGCCCGGAACGCTACGCAGGGCAAAAGCGATTCTCGTCCTCCGTGCTTGCTTTTTCTCAGAAAGAGCCGTGGTGTGCGTTTTCGCCGGAAAACGCGTTTTCGGCCGAAAACGTGTACGTTTGCACTTCCCGGCCACAGGGAAGCTGCTAGACGGGAATTCTCTGCCTGGTTCTACCCGCTGCCCGGAACGCTACGCAGGGCAAAAGCGATTCTCGTCCTCCGTGCTTGCTTTTTCTCAGAAAGAGCCGTGGTGTGCGTTTTCGCCGCAAAACGCGTTTTCGGCCGAAAACGTGTACGTTTGCACTTCCCGGCCACAGGGAAGCTGCTAGCCGGGAATTCTCTGCCTGGTTCTACCCGCTGCCCGGAACGCTACTCAGGGAAAAAGCGATTCTCGTCCTCCGTGCTTGCTTTTTCTCAGAAAGAGCCGTGGTGTGCGTTTTCGCCGTAAACGCGTTTTCGGCCGAAAACGTGTACGTTTGCACTTCCCCGCCACAGGGAAGCTGCTAGCCGGGAATTCACTGCCTGGTTCTACCCGCTGCCCGGAACGCTACGCAGGGCAAAAGCGATTCTCGTCCTCCGTGCTTGCTTTTTCTCAGAAAGAGCCGTGGTGTGCGTTTTCGCCGGAAAACGCGTTTTCGGCCGAAAACGTGTACGTTTGCACTTCCCCGCCACAGGGAAGCTGCTAGCCGGGAATTCGCTGCCTATTTCTACCCGCTGCTCGGAACGCTACGCAGGGCAAAAGCGATTCTCGTCCTCCGTGCTTGCTTTTTCTCAGAAAGAGCCGTGGTGTGCGTTTTCGCCGGAAAACGCGTTTTCGGCCGAAAACGTGTACGTTTGCACTTCCCGGCCACAGGGAAGCTGCTAGCCGGGAATTCTCTGCCTGGTTCTACCCGCTGCCCGGAACGCTACTCAGGGAAAAAGCGATTCTCGTCCTCCGTGCTTGCTTTTTCTCAGAAAGAGCCGTGGTGTGCGTTTTCGCCGTAAACGCGTTTTCGGCCGAAAACGTGTACGTTTGCACTTCCCCGCCACAGGGAAGCTGCTAGCCGGGAATTCTCTGCCTGGTTCTACCCGCTGCCCGGAACGCTACGCAGGGCAAAAGCGATTCTCGTCCTCCGTGCTTGCTTTTTCTCAGAAAGAGCCGTGGTGTGCGTTTTCGCCGGAAAACGCGTTTTCGGCCGAAAACGTGTACGTTTGCACTTCCCGGCCACAGGGAAGCTGCTAGCCGGCAATTCGCTGCCTGGTTCTACCCGCTGCCCGGAACGCTACGCAGGGCAAAAGCGATTTTCGTCCTCCGTGCTTGCTTTTTCTCAGAAAGAGCCGTGGTGTGCGTTTTCGCCGGAAAACGCGTTTTCGGCCGAAAACGTGTACGTTTGCACTTCCCCGCCACAGGGAAGCTGCTAGCCGGCAATTCGCTGCCTATTTCTACCCGCTGCTCAGAACGCTACGGAGGGCAAAAACGATTCTCGTCCTCCGTGCTTGCTTTTTCTCAGAAAGAGCCGTGGTGTGCGTTTTCTCCAGAAAACGCGTTTTCGGCCGAAAACGTGTACGTTTGCACTTCCCGGCCACAGGGAAGCTGCTAGCCGGGAATTCTCTGCCTGGTTCTACCCGCTGCCCGGAACGCTACGCAGGGCAAAAGCGATTCTCGTCCTCCGTGCTTGCTTTTTCTCAGAAAGAGCCGTGGTGTGCGTTTTCGCCGGAAAACGCGTTTTCGGCCGAAAACGTGTACGTTTGCACTTCCCGGCCACAGGGAAGCTGCTAGACGGGAATTCTCTGCCTGGTTCTACCCGCTGCCCGCAACGCTACGCAGGGCAAAAGCGATTCTCGTCCTCCGTGCTTGCTTTTTCTCAGAAAGAGCCGTGGTGTGCGTTTTCGCCGGAAAACGCGCTTTCGGCCGAAAACGTGTACGTTTGCACTTCCCAGCCACAGGGAAGCTGCTAGCAGGGAATTCTCTGCCTGGTTCTACCCGCTGCCCGGAACAATACGCAGGGCAAAAGCGATTCTCGTCCTCCGTGCTTGCTTTTTCTCAGAAAGAGCCGTGGTGTGCGTTTTCGCCGGAAAACGCGTTTTCGGCCGAAAACGTGTACGTTTGCACTTCCCCGCCACAGGGAAGCTGCTAGCCGGGAATTCTCTGCCTATTTCTACCCGCTGCTCAGAACGCTACGCAGGGCAAAAGCGATTCTCGTCCTCCGTGCTTGCTTTTTCTCAGAAAGAGCCGTGGTGTGCGTTTTCGCGGGAAAACGCGTTTTCGGCCGAAAACGTGTACGTTTGCACATCCCCGCCTCAGGGAAGCTGCTAGCCGGGAATTCTCTGCCTGGTTCTACCCGCTGCCCGGAACGCTACGCAGGGCAAAAGCGATTCTCGTCCTCCGTGCTTGCTTTTTCTCAGAAAGAGCCGTGCTGTGCGTTTTCGCCGGAAAACGCGTTTTCGGCCGAAAACGTGTACGTTTGCACTTCCCGGCCACAGGGAAGCTGCTAGACGGGAATTCGCTGCCTGGTTCTACCCGCTGCCCGGAACGCTACGCAGGGCAAAAGCGATTTTCGTCCTCCGCGCTTGCTTTTTCTCAGAAAGAGCCGTGGTGTGCGTTTTCGCCGGAAAACGCGTTTTCGGCTGAAAACGTGTACGTTTGCACTTCCCCGCCACAGGGAAGCTGCTAGCCGGCAATTCGCTGCCTATTTCTACCCGCTGCTCAGAACGCTACGGAGGGCAAAAACGATTCTCGTCCTCCGTGCTTGCTTTTTCTCAGAAAGAGCCGTGGTGTGCGTTTTCTCCAGAAAACACGTTTTCGGCCGGAAACGTGTACGTTTGCACTTCCCGGCCACAGGGAAGCTGCTAGACGGGAATTCTCTGCCTGGTTCTACCCGCTGCCCGGAACGCTACGCAGGGCAAAAGCGATTCTCGTCCTCCGTGCTTGCTTTTTCTCAGAAAGAGCCGTGGTGTGCGTTTTCGCCGGAAAACGCGTTTTCGGCCGAAAACGTGTACGTTTGCACTTCCCGGCCACAGGGAAGCTGCTAGCCGGGAATTCTCTGCCTGGTTCTACCCGCTGCCCGGAACGCTACGCAGGGCAAAAGCGATTCTCGTCCTCCGTGCTTGCTTTTTCTCAGAAAGAGCCGTGGTGTGCGTTTTCGCCGGAAAACGCGTTTTCGGCCGAAAACGTGTACGTTTGCACTTCCCCGCCACAGGGAAGCTGCTAGCCGGGAATTCTCTGCCTGGTTCTACCCGCTGCCCGGAACGCTACGCAGGGCAAAAGCGATTCTCGTCCTCCGTGCTTGCTTTTTCTCAGAAAGAGCCGTGGTGTGCGTTTTCGCCGGAAAACGCGTTTTCGGCCGAAAACGTGTACGTTTGCACTTCCCGGCCACAGGGAAGCTGCTAGCCGGGAATTCACTGCCTGGTTCTACCCGCTGCCCGGAACGCTACGCAGGGCAAAAGCGATTCTCGTCCTCCGTGCTTGCTTTTTCTCAGAAAGAGCCGTGGTGTGCGTTTTCGCCGGAAAACGCGTTTTCGGCCGAAAACGTGTACGTTTGCACTTCCCGGCCACAGGGAAGCTGCTAGACGGCAATTCTCTGCCTGGTTCTACCCGCTGCCCGGAACGCTACGCAGGGCAAAAGCGATTCTCGTCCTCCGTGCTTGCTTTTTCTCAGAAAGAGCCGTGGTGTGCGTTTTCGCCGCAAAACGCGTTTTCGGCCGAAAACGTGTACGTTTGCACTTCCCGGCCACAGGGAAGCTGCTAGCCGGGAATTCTCTGCCTGGTTCTACCCGCTGCCCGGAACGCTACTCAGGGAAAAAGCGATTCTCGTCCT
The DNA here is from genome assembly GCF_965140245.1 of Athene noctua. Taxonomy (NCBI): domain Eukaryota; kingdom Metazoa; phylum Chordata; class Aves; order Strigiformes; family Strigidae; genus Athene; species Athene noctua. Next base: position 133,122 of record NW_027437665.1, read on the forward strand.
CCGTGCTTGCTTTTTCTCAGAAAGAGCCGTGGTGTGCGTTTTCGCCGTAAACGCGTTTTCGGCCGAAAACGTGTACGTTTGCACTTCCCCGCCACAGGGAAGCTGCTAGCCGGGAATTCACTGCCTGGTTCTACCCGCTGCCCGGAACGCTACGCAGGGCAAAAGCGATTCTCGTCCTCCGTGCTTGCTTTTTCTCAGAAAGAGCCGTGGTGTGCGTTTTCGCCGGAAAACGCGTTTTCGGCCGAAAACGTGTACGTTTGCACTTCCCCGCCACAGGGAAGCTGCTACCAGGGAATTCGCTGCCTATTTCTACCCGCTGCTCGGAACGCTACGCAGGGCAAAAGCGATTCTCGTCCTCCGTGCTTGCTTTTTCTCAGAAAGAGCCGTGGTGTGCGTTTTCGCCGGAAAACGCGTTTTCGGCCGAAAACGTGTACGTTTGCACTTCCCGGCCACAGGGAAGCTGCTAGCCGGGAATTCTCTGCCTGGTTCTACCCGCTGCCCGGAACGCTACTCAGGGAAAAAGCGATTCTCGTCCTCCGTGCTTGCTTTTTCTCAGAAAGAGCCGTGGTGTGCGTTTTCGCCGTAAACGCGTTTTCGGCCGAAAACGTGTACGTTTGCACTTCCCCGCCACAGGGAAGCTGCTAGCCGGGAATTCTCTGCCTGGTTCTACCCGCTGCCCGGAACGCTACGCAGGGCAAAAGCGATTCTCGTCCTCCGTGCTTGCTTTTTCTCAGAAAGAGCCGTGGTGTGCGTTTTCGCCGGAAAAGGCGTTTTCGGCCGAAAACGTGTACGTTTGCACTTCCCCGCCACAGGGAAGCTGCTAGCCGGGAATTCGCTGCCTGGTTCTACCCGCTGCTCGGAACGCTACGCAGGGCAAAAGCGATTCTCGTCCTCCGTGCTTGCTTTTTCTCAGAAAGAGCCGTGGTGTGCGTTTTCGCCGGAAAACGCGTTTTCGGCCGAAAACGTGTACGTTTGCTCTTCCCGGCCACAGGGAAGCTGCTAGCCGGGAATTCTCTGCCTGGTTCTACCCGCTGCCCGGAACGCTACGCAGGGCAAAAGCGGTTCTCGTCCTCCGTGCTTGCTTTTTCTCAGAAAGAGCCGTGGTGTGCGTTTTCGCCGGAAAACGCGTTTTCGGCCGAAAACGTGTACGTTTGCACTTCCCGGCCACAGGGAAGCTGCTAGCCGGCAATTCGCTGCCTGGTTCTACCCGCTGCCCGGAACGCTACGCAGGGCAAAAGCGATTTTCGTCCTCCGCGCTTGCTTTTTCTCAGAAAGAGCCGTGGTGTGCGTTTTCGCCGGAAAACGCGTTTTCGGCCGAAAACGTGTACGTTTGCACTTCCCCGCCACAGGGAAGCTGCTAGCCGGCAATTCGCTGCCTATTTCTACCCGCTGCTCAGAACGCTACGGAGGGCAAAAACGATTCTCGTCCTCCGTGCTTGCTTTTTCTCAGAAAGAGCCGTGGTGTGCGTTTTCTCCAGAAAACGCGTTTTCGGCCTGAAACGTGTACGTTTGCACTTCCCGGCCACAGGGAAGCTGCTAGCCGGGAATTCTCTGCCTGGTTCTACCCGCTGCCCGGAACGCTACGCAGGGCAAAAGCGATTCTCGTCCTCCGTGCTTGCTTTTTCTCAGAAAGAGCCGTGGTGTGCGTTTTCGCCGGAAAACGCGTTTTCGGCCGAAAACGTGTACGTTTGCACTTCCCCGCCACAGGGAAGCTGCTAGCCGGGAATTCTCTGCCTGGTTCTACCCGCTGCCCGGAACGCTACGCAGGGCAAAAGCGATTCTCGTCCTCCGTGCTTGCTTTTTCTCAGAAAGAGCCGTGGTGTGCGTTTTCGCCGGAAAACGCGTTTTCGGCCGAAAACGTGTACGTTTGCACTTCCCGGCCACAGGGAAGCTGCTAGCCGGGAATTCACTGCCTGGTTCTACCCGCTGCCCGGAACGCTACGCAGGGCAAAAGCGATTCTCGTCCTCCGTGCTTGCTTTTTCTCAGAAAGAGCCGTGGTGTGCGTTTTCGCCGGAAAACGCGTTTTCGGCCGAAAACGTGTACGTTTGCACTTCCCGGCCACAGGGAAGCTGCTAGACGGGAATTCTCTGCCTGGTTCTACCCGCTGCCCGGAACGCTACGCAGGGCAAAAGCGATTCTCGTCCTCCGTGCTTGCTTTTTCTCAGAAAGAGCCGTGGTGTGCGTTTTCGCCGGAAAACGCGTTTTCGGCCGAAAACGTGTACGTTTGCACTTCCCGGCCACAGGGAAGCTGCTAGCCGGGAATTCTCTGCCTGGTTCTACCCGCTGCCCGGAACGCTACGCAGGGCAAAAGCGATTCTCGTCCTCCGTGCTTGCTTTTTCTCAGAAAGAGCCGTGGTGTGCGTTTTCGCCGGAAAACGCGTTTTCGGCCGAAAACGTGTACGTTTGCACTTCCCGGCCACAGGGAAGCTGCTAGCCGGGAATTCTCTGCCTGGTTCTTCCCGCTGCCCGGAACGCTCGCAGGGCAAAAGCGATTCTCGTCCTCCGTGCTTGCTTTTTCTCAGAAAGAGCCGTGGTGTGCGTTTTCGCGGGAAAACGCGTTTTCGCCCGAAAACGTGTACGTTTGCACTTCCCCGCCACAGGGAAGCTGCTAGCCGGGAATTCTCTGCCTGGTTCTACCCGCTGCCCGGAACACTATGCACGGCAAAAGCGATTCTCATCCTCCGTGCTTGCTTTTTCTCAGAAAGAGCCGTGGTGTGCGTTTTCGCTGGAAAACGCGTTTTCGGCCGAAAACGTGTATGTTTGCACTTCCCCGCCACAGGGAAGCTGCTAGCCAGGAATTCTCTGCCTGGTTCTACCCGCTGCCGGAACGCTACGCAGGGCAAAAGCGATTCTCGTCCTCCGTGCTTGCTTTTTCTCAGAAAGAGCCGTGGTGTGCGTTTTCGCCGTAAAACGCGTTTTCGGCCGAAAACGTGTACGTTTGCACTTCCCGGCCACAGGGAAGCTGCTAGCCGGGAATTCTCTGCCTGGTTCTACCCGCTGCCCGGAACGCTATGCAGGGCAAAAGCGATTCTCGTCCTCCGTGCTTGCTTTTTCTCAGAAAGAGCCGTGGTGTGCGTTTTCGCCGGAAAACGCGTTTTCGGCTGAAAACGTGTACGTTTGCACATCCCCGCCTCAGGGAAGCTGCTAGCCGGGAATTCTCTGCCTGGTTCTACCCGCTGCCCGGAACGCTACGCAGGGCAAAAGCGATTCTCGTCCTCCGTGCTTGCTTTTTCTCAGAAAGAGCCGTGGTGTGCGTTTTCGCCGGAAAACGCGTTTTCGGCCGAAAACGTGTACGTTTGCACTTCCCGGCCACAGGGAAGCTGCTAGCCGGCAATTCGCTGCCTGGTTCTACCCGCTGCCCGGAACGCTACGCAGGGCAAAAGCGATTTTCGTCCTCCGTGCTTGCTTTTTCTCAGAAAGAGCCGTGGTGTGCTTTTTCGCCGGAAAACGCGTTTTCGGCCGAAAACGTGTACGTTTGCACTTCCTGGCCACAGGGAAGCTGCTAGCCGGCAATTCGCTGCCTATTTCTACCCGCTGCTCAGAACGCTACGCAGGGCAAAAACGATTCTCGTCCTCCGTGCTTGCTTTTTCTCAGAAAGAGCCGTGGTGTGCGTTTTCTCCAGAAAACGCGTTTTCGGCCGGAAACGTGTACGTTTGCACTTCCCGGCCACAGGGAAGCTGCTAGCCGGCAATTCTCTGCCTGGTTCTACCCGCTGCCCAGAACGCTACGCAGGGCAAAAGCGATTCTCGTCCTCCGTGCTTGCTTTTTCTCAGAAAGAGCCGTGTTGTGCGTTTTCGCCGGAAAACGCGTTTTCGCCCGAAAACGTTTACGTTTGCACTTCCCGGCCACAGGGAAGCTGCTAGACGGGAATTCTCTGCCTGGTTCTACCCGCTGCCCGGAACGCTACGCAGGGCAAAAGCGATTCTCGTCCTCCGTGCTTGCTTTTTCTCAGAAAGAGCCGTGGTGTGCGTTTTCGCCGGAAAACGCGTTTTCGGCCGAAAACGTGTACGTTTGCACTTCCCGGCCACAGGGAAGCTGCTAGCCGGGAATTCTCTGCCTGGTTCTACCCGCTGCCCGGAACGCTACGCAGGGCAAAAGCGATTCTCGTCCTCCGTGCTTGCTTTTTCTCAGAAAGAGCCGTGGTGTGCTTTTTCGCCGTAAAACGCGTTTTCGGCCGAAAACGTGTACGTTTGCACTTCCCCGCCACAGGGAAGCTGCTAGCCGGGAATTCTCTGCCTGGTTCTACCCGCTGCCCGGAACACTATGCAGGGCAAAAGCGATTCTCGTCCTCCGTGCTTGCTTTTTCTCAGAAAGAGCCGTGGTGTGCGTTTTCGCCGGAAAACGCGTTTTCGGCCGAAAACGTGTACGTTTGCACTTCCCCGCCACAGGGAAGCTGCTAGCCGGGAATTCTGTGCCTGGTTCTACCCGCTGCCCGGAACACTATGCAGGGCAAAAGCGGTTCTCGTCCTCCGTGCTTGCTTTTTCTCAGAAAGAGCCGTGGTGTGCGTTTTCGCCGGAAAACGCGTTTTCGGCCGAAAACGTGTACGTTTGCACTTCCCCGCCACAGGGAAGCTGCTAGCAGGGAATTCGCTGCCTGGTTCTACCCGCTGCCCGGAACGCTACGCAGGGCAAAATCGATTCTCGTCCTCCGTGCTTGCTTTTTCTCAGAAAGAGCCGTGGTGTGCGTTTTCGCCGGAAAACGCGTTTTCGGCCGAAAACGTGTACGTTTGCACTTCCCGGCCACAGGGAAGCTGCTAGCCGGGAATTCTCTGCCTGGTTCTACCCGCTGCCCAGAACGCTACGCAGGGCAAAAACGATTCTCGTCCTCCGTGCTTGCTTTTTCTCAGAAAGAGCCGTGGTGTGCGTTTTCGCCGGAAAACGCGTTTTCGGCCGAAAACGTGTACGTTTGCACTTCCCGGCCACAGGGAAGCTGCTAGCCGGCAATTCGCTGCCTGGTTCTACCCGCTGCCCGGAACGCTACGCAGGGCAAAAGCGATTCTCGTCCTCCGTGCTTGCTTTTTCTCAGAAAGAGCCATGGTGTGCTTTTTCTCCAGAAAACGCGTTTCGGCCGGAAACGTGTACGTTTGCACTTCCCGGCCACAGGGAAGCTGCTAGCCGGCAATTCTCTGCCTGGTTCTACCCGCTGCCCAGAACGCTTCGCAGGGCAAAAGCGATTCTCGTCTTCCGTGCTTGCTTTTTCTCAGAAAGAGCCGTGGTGTGCGTTTTCGCGGGAAAACGCGTTTTCGGCCGAAAACGTGTACGTTTGCACATCCCCGCCTCAGGGAAGCTGCTAGCCGGGAATTCTCTGCCTGGTTCTACCCGCTGCCCGGAACGCTACGCAGGGCAAAAGCGATTCTCGTCCTCCGTGCTTGCTTTTTCTCAGAAAGAGCCGTGGTGTGCGTTTTCGCCGGAAAACGCGTTTTCGGCCGAAAACGTGTACGTTTGCACTTCTCGGCCACAGGGAAGCTGCTAGCCGGCAATTCGCTGCCTGGTTCTACCCGCTGCCCGGAACGCTACGCAGGGCAAAAGCGATTCTCGTCCTCCGTGCTTGCTTTTTCTCAGAAAGAGCCGTGGTGTGCTTTTTCGCCGGAAAACGCGTTTTCGGCCGAAAACGTGTACGTTTGCACTTCCTGGCCACAGGGAAGCTGCTAGCCGGCAATTCGCTGCCTATTTCTACCCGCTGCTCAGAACGCTACGCAGGGCAAAAACGATTCTCGTCCTCCGTGCTTGCTTTTTCTCAGAAAGAGCCGTGGTGTGCGTTTTCTCCAGAAAACGAGTTTTCGGCCGGAAACGTGTACGTTTGCACTTCCCGGCCACAGGGAAGCTGGTAGCCGGCAATTCTCTGCCTGGTTCTACCCGCTGCCCAGAACGCTACGCAGGGCAAAAGCGATTCTCGTCCTCCGTGCTTGCTTTTTCTCAGAAAGAGCCGTGGTGTGCGTTTTCGCCGGAAAACGCGTTTTCGGCCGAAAACGTGTACGTTTGCACTTCCCGGCCACAGGGAAGCTGCTAGACGGGAATTCTCTGCCTGGTTCTACCCGCTGCCCGGAACGCTACGCAGGGCAAAAGCGATTCTCGTCCTCCGTGCTTGCTTTTTCTCAGAAAGAGCCGTGGTGTGCGTTTTCGCCGGAAAACGCGTTTTCGGCCGAAAACGTGTACGTTTGCACTTCCCCGCCACAGGGAAGCTGCTAGCCGGGAATTCTCTGCCTGGTTCTACCCGCTGCCCGGAACGCTACGCAGGGCAAAAGCGATTCTCGTCCTCCGTGCTTGCTTTTTCTCAGAAAGAGCCGTGGTGTGCGTTTTCGCCGTAAAACGCGTTTTCGGCCGAAAACGTGTACGTTTGCACTTCCCCGCCACAGGGAAGCTGCTAGCCGGGAATTCTCTGCCTGGTTCCACCCGCTGCCCGGAACACTATGCAGGGCAAAAGCGATTCTCGTCCTCCGTGCTTGCTTTTTCTCAGAAAGAGCCGTGGTGTGCGTTTTCGCCGGAAAACGCGTTTTCGGCCGAAAACGTGTACGTTTGCACTTCCCCGCCACAGGGAAGCTGCTAGCAGGGAATTCGCTGCCTGGTTCTACCCGCTGCCCGGAACGCTACGCAGGGCAAAATCGATTCTCGTCCTCCGTGCTTGCTTTTTCTCAGAAAGAGCCGTGGTGTGCGTTTTCGCCGGAAAACGCGTTTTCGGCCGAAAACGTGTACGTTTGCACTTCCCGGCTACAGGGAAGCTGCTAGCCGGGAATTCTCTGCCTGGTTCTACCCGCTGCCCGGAACGCTACGCAGGGCAAAAGCGATTCTCGTCCTCCGTGCTTGCTTTTTCTCAGAAAGAGCCGTGGTGTGCGTTTTCGCGGGAAAACGCGTTTTCGGCCGAAAACGTGTACGTTTGCACTTCCCCGCCTCAGGGAAGCTGCTAGCCGGGAATTCTCTGCCTGGTTCTACCCGCTGCCCGGAACGCTACGCAGGGCAAAAGTGATTCTCGTCCTCCGTGCTTGCTTTTTCTCAGAAAGAGCCGTGGTGTGCGTTTTCGCCGGAAAACGCGTTTTCGGCCGAAAACGGGTACGTTTGCACTTCCCGGCCACAGGGAAGCTGCTAGCGGGCAATTCGCTGCCAGGTTCTACCCGCTGCCCGGAACGCTACGCAGGGCAAAAGCGATTTTCGTCCTCCGTGCTTGCTTTTTCTCAGAAAGAGCCGTGGTGTGCTTTTTCGCCGGAAAACGCGTTTTCGGCCGAAAACGTGTACGTTTGCACTTCCTGGCCACAGGGAAGCTGCTAGCCGGCAATTCGCTGCCTATTTCTCCCCGCTGCTCCGAACGCTACGCAGGGCAAAAACGATTCTCGTCCTCCGTGCATGCTTTTTCTCAGAAAGAGCCATGGTGTGCTTTTTCTCCAGAAAACGCGTTTCGGCCGGAAACGTGTACGTTTGCACTTCCCGGCCACAGGGAAGCTGCTAGCCGGGAATTCTCTGCCTGGTTCTTCCCGCTGCCCGGAACGCTACGCAGGGCAAAAGCGATTCTCGTCCTCCGTGCTTGCTTTTTCTCAGAAAGAGCCGTGGTGTGCTTTTTCTCCGGAAAACGAGTTTTCGGCCGGAAACGTGTACGTTTGCACTTCCCCGCCACAGGGAAGCTGCTAGCCGGGAATTCTCTGCCTGGTTCTACCCGCTGCCCGGAACGCTACGCAGGGCAAAAGCGATTCTCGTCCTCCGTGCTTGCTTTTTCTCAGAAAGAGCCGTGGTGTGCGTTTTCGCCGTAAAACGCGTTTCCGGCCGAAAACGTGTACGTTTGCACTTCCCCGCCACAGGAAAGCTGCTAGCCGGGAATTCTCTGCCTGGTTCTACCCGGTGCCCGGAACGCTACGCAGGGCAAAAGAGATTCTCGTCCTCCGTGCTTGCTTTTTCTCAGAAAGAGCCATGGTGTGCTTTTTCTCCGGAAAACGCGTTTTCGGCCGGAAACGTGTACGTTTGCACTACCCGGCCAAAGGGAAGCTGCTAGCCGGCAATTCGCTGCCTATTTCTACCCGCTGCTCAGAACGCTAAGCTGGGCAAAAGCGATTCTCGTCCTCCGTGCTTGCTTTTTCTCAGAAAGAGCCGTGGTGTGCGTTTTCGCCGGAAAACGCGTTTTCGGCCGAAAACGTGTACGTTTGCACTTCCCGGCCACAGGGAATCTGCTAGACGGGAATTCTCTGCCTGGTTCTACCCGCTGCCCGGAACGCTACGCAGGGCAAAAGCGATTCTCGTCCTCCGTGCTTGCTTTTTCTCAGAAAGAGCCGTGGTGTGCGTTTTCGCCGGAAAACGCGTTTTCGGCCGAAAACGTGTACGTTTGCACTTCCTCGCCACAGGGAAGCTGCTAGCCGGGAATTCTCTGCCTGGTTCTACCCGCTGCCCGGAACGCTACGCAGGGCAAAAGCGATTCTCGTCCTCCGTGCTTGCTTTTTCTCAGAAAGAGCCGTGGTGTGCGTTTTCGCCGGAAAACGCGTTTTCGGCCGAAAACGTGTACGTTTGCACTTCCCGGCCACAGGGAAGCTGCTAGCCGGGAATTCTCTGCCTGGTTCTACCCGCTGCCCGGAACGCTACGCAGGGCAAAAGCGATTCTCGTCCTCCGTGCTTGCTTTTTCTCAGAAAGAGCCGTGGTGTGCGTTTTCGCCGGAAAACGCGTTTTCGGCCGAAAACGTGTACGTTTGCACTTCCTCGCCACAGGGAAGCTGCTAGCCGGGAATTCTCTGCCTGGTTCTACCCGCTGCCCGGAACGCTACGCAGGGCAAAAGCGATTCTCGTCCTCCGTGCTTGCTTTTTCTCAGAAAGAGCCGTGGTGTGCGTTTTCGCCGGAAAACGCGTTTTCGGCCGAAAACGTGTACGTTTGCACTTCCCGGCCACAGGGAAGCTGCTAGCCGGGAATTCTCTGCCTGGTTCTACCCGCTGCCCGGAACGCTACGCAGGGCAAAAGCGATTCTCGTCCTCCGTGCTTGCTTTTTCTCAGAAAGAGCCGTGGTGTGCGTTTTCGCCGTAAAACGCGTTTCCGGCCGAAAACGTGTACGTTTGCACTTCCCCGCCACAGGAAAGCTGCTAGCCGGGAATTCTCTGCCTGGTTCTACCCGGTGCCCGGAACGCTACGCAGGGCAAAAGAGATTCTCGTCCTCCGTGCTTGCTTTTTCTCAGAAAGAGCCATGGTGTGCTTTTTCTCCGGAAAACGCGTTTTCGGCCGGAAACGTGTACGTTTGCACTACCCGGCCAAAGGGAAGCTGCTAGCCGGCAATTCGCTGCCTATTTCTACCCGCTGCTCAGAACGCTAAGCTGGGCAAAAGCGATTCTCGTCCTCCGTGCTTGCTTTTTCTCAGAAAGAGCCGTGGTGTGCGTTTTCGCCGGAAAACGCGTTTTCGGCCGAAAACGTGTACGTTTGCACTTCCCGGCCACAGGGAATCTGCTAGACGGGAATTCTCTGCCTGGTTCTACCCGCTGCCCGGAACGCTACGCAGGGCAAAAGCGATTCTCGTCCTCCGTGCTTGCTTTTTCTCAGAAAGAGCCGTGGTGTGCGTTTTCGCCGGAAAACGCGTTTTCGGCCGAAAACGTGTACGTTTGCACTTCCTCGCCACAGGGAAGCTGCTAGCCGGGAATTCTCTGCCTGGTTCTACCCGCTGCCCGGAACGCTACGCAGGGCAAAAGCGATTCTCGTCCTCCGTGCTTGCTTTTTCTCAGAAAGAGCCGTGGTGTGCGTTTTCGCCGGAAAACGCGTTTTCGGCCGAAAACGTGTACGTTTGCACTTCCCGGCCACAGGGAAGCTGCTAGCCGGGAATTCTCTGCCTGGTTCTACCCGCTGCCCGGAACGCTACGCAGGGCAAAAGCGATTCTCGTCCTCCGTGCTTGCTTTTTCTCAGAAAGAGCCGTGGTGTGCGTTTTCGCCGGAAAACGCGTTTTCGGCCGAAAACGTGTACGTTTGCACTTCCTCGCCACAGGGAAGCTGCTAGCCGGGAATTCTCTGCCTGGTTCTACCCGCTGCCCGGAACGCTACGCAGGGCAAAAGCGATTCTCGTCCTCCGTGCTTGCTTTTTCTCAGAAAGAGCCGTGGTGTGCGTTTTCGCCGGAAAACGCGTTTTCGGCCGAAAACGTGTACGTTTGCACTTCCCGGCCACAGGGAAGCTGCTAGCCGGGAATTCTCTGCCTGGTTCTACCCGCTGCCCGGAACGCTACGCAGGGCAAAAGCGATTCTCGTCCTCCGTGCTTGCTTTTTCTCAGAAAGAGCCGTGGTGTGCGTTTTCGCCGCAAAACGCGTTTTCGGCCGAAAACGTGTACGTTTGCACTTCCCCGCCACAGCGAAGCTGCTAGCCGGGAATTCTCTGCCTGGTTCTACCCGCTGCCCGCAACGCTACGCAGGGCAAAAGCGATTCTCGTCCTCCGTGCTTGCTTTTTCTCAGAAAGAGCCGTGGTGTGCGTTTTAGCCGGAAAACGCGCTTTCAGCCGAAAACGTGTACGTTTGCACTTCCCGGCCACAGGGAAGCTGCTAGCCGGGAATTCTCTGCCTGGTTCTACCCGCTGCCCGGAACGCTACGCAGGGCAAAAGCGATTCTCGTCCTCCGTGCTTGCTTTCTCTCAGAAAGAGCCGTTGTGTGCGTTTTCGCCGGAAAACGCGCTTTCGGCCGAAAACGTGTACGTTTGCACTTCCCGGCCACAGGGAAGCTGCTAGCCGGGATTTTTCTGCCTGGTTCTACCCGCTGCCCGGAACGCTACGCAGGGCAAAAGCGATTCTCGTCCTCCGTGCTTGCTTTTTCTCAGAAAGAGCCGTGGTGTGCGTTTTCGCCGGAAAACGCGTTTTCGGCCGAAAACGTGTACGTTTGCACTTCCCCGCCACAGGAAAGCTGCTAGCCGGGAATTCTCTGCCTGGTTCTACCCGCTGCCCGGAACGCTACGCAGGGCAAAAGCGATTCTCGTCCTCCGTGCTTGCTTTTTCTCAGAAAGAGCCGTGGTGTGCGTTTTCGCCGGAAAACGCGTTTTCGGCCGAAAACGTGTACGTTTGCACTTCCCCACCACAGGGAAGCTGCTAGCCGGGAAGTCGCTGCCCATTTCTACCCCCTCCTCGAAACGCTACGCAGGGCAAAAGCGATTCTCGTCCTCCGTGCTTGCTTTTTCTCAGAAAGAGCCGTGGTGTGCGTTTTCGCCGTAAAACGCGTTTTCGGCCGAAAACGTGTACGTTTGCACTTCCCCGCCACAGGGAAGCTGCTAGCCGGGAATTCTCTGCCTGGTTCTACCCGCTGCCCGGAACGCTACGCAGGGCAAAAGCGATTCTCGTCCTCCGTGCTTGCTTTTTCTCAGAAAGAGCCGTGGTGTGCGTTTTCGCCGGAAAACGCGTTTTCGGCCGAAAACGTGTACGTTTGCACTTCCCCGCCACAGGGAAGCTGCTAGACGGGAATTCTCTGCCTGGTTCTACCCGCTGCCAGGAACGCTACGCAGGGCAAAAGATATTCTCGTCCTCCGTGCTTGCTTTTTCTCAGAAAGAGCCATGGTGTGCTTTTTCTCCGGAAAACGCGTTTTCGGCCGGAAACGTGTACGTTTGCACTACCCGGCCAAAGGGAAGCTGCTAGCCGGCAATTCGCTGCCTATTTCTACCCGCTGCTCAGAACGCTAAGCTGGGCAAAAGCGATTCTCGTCCTCCGTGCTTGCTTTTTCTCAGAAAGAGCCGTGGTGTGCGTTTTCGCCGGAAAACGCGTTTTCGGCCGAAAACGTGTACGTTTGCACTTCCCGGCCACAGGGAATCTGCGAGACGGGAATTCTCTGCCTGGTTCTACCCGCTGCCCGGAACGCTACGCAGGGCAAAAGCGATTCTCGTCCTCCGTGCTTGCTTTTTCTCAGAAAGAGCCGTGGTGTGCGTTTTCGCCGGAAAACGCGTTTTCGGCCGAAAACGTGTACGTTTGCACTTCCTCGCCACAGGGAAGCTGCTAGCCGGGAATTCTCTGCCTGGTTCTACCCGCTGCCCGGAACGCTACGCAGGGCAAAAGCGATTCTCGTCCTCCGTGCTTGCTTTTTCTCAGAAAGAGCCGTGGTGTGCGTTTTCGCCGGAAAACGCGTTTTCGGCCGAAAACGTGTACGTTTGCACTTCCCGGCCACAGGGAAGCTGCTAGCCGGGAATTCTCTGCCTGGTTCTACCCGCTGCCCGGAACGCTACGCAGGGCAAAAGCGATTCTCGTCCTCCGTGCTTGCTTTTTCTCAGAAAGAGCCGTGGTGTGCGTTTTCGCCGGAAAACGCGTTTTCGGCCGAAAACGTGTACGTTTGCACTTCCTCGCCACAGGGAAGCTGCTAGCCGGGAATTCTCTGCCTGGTTCTACCCGCTGCCCGGAACGCTACGCAGGGCAAAAGCGATTCTCGTCCTCCGTGCTTGCTTTTTCTCAGAAAGAGCCGTGGTGTGCGTTTTCGCCGGAAAACGCGTTTTCGGCCGAAAACGTGTACGTTTGCACTTCCCGGCCACAGGGAAGCTGCTAGCCGGGAATTCTCTGCCTGGTTCTACCCGCTGCCCGGAACGCTACGCAGGGCAAAAGCGATTCTCGTCCTCCGTGCTTGCTTTTTCTCAGAAAGAGCCGTGGTGTGCGTTTTCGCCGCAAAACGCGTTTTCGGCCGAAAACGTGTACGTTTGCACTTCCCCGCCACAGCGAAGCTGCTAGCCGGGAATTCTCTGCCTGGTTCTACCCGCTGCCCGCAACGCTACGCAGGGCAAAAGCGATTCTCGTCCTCCGTGCTTGCTTTTTCTCAGAAAGAGCCGTGGTGTGCGTTTTAGCCGGAAAACGCGCTTTCAGCCGAAAACGTGTACGTTTGCACTTCCCGGCCACAGGGAAGCTGCTAGACGGGAATTCTCTGCCTGGTTCTACCCGCTGCCCGGAACGCTACGCAGGGCAAAAGCGATTCTCGTCCTCCGTGCTTGCTTTCTCTCAGAAAGAGCCGTTGTGTGCGTTTTCGCCGGAAAACGCGCTTTCGGCCGAAAACGTGTACGTTTGCACTTCCCGGCCACAGGGAAGCTGCTAGCCGGGATTTTTCTGCCTGGTTCTACCCGCTGCCCGGAACGCTACGCAGGGCAAAAGCGATTCTCGTCCTCCGTGCTTGCTTTTTCTCAGAAAGAGCCGTGGTGTGCGTTTTCGCCGGAAAACGCGTTTTCGGCCGAAAACGTGTACGTTTGCACTTCCCCGCCACAGGAAAGCTGCTAGCCGGGAATTCTCTGCCTGGTTCTACCCGCTGCCCGGAACGCTACGCAGGGCAAAAGCGATTCTCGTCCTCCGTGCTTGCTTTTTCTCAGAAAGAGCCGTGGTGTGCGTTTTCGCCGGAAAACGCGTTTTCGGCCGAAAACGTGTACGTTTGCACTTCCCCACCACAGGGAAGCTGCTAGCCGGGAAGTCGCTGCCCATTTCTACCCCCTCCTCGAAACGCTACGCAGGGCAAAAGCGATTCTCGTCCTCCGTGCTTGCTTTTTCTCAGAAAGAGCCGTGGTGTGCGTTTTCGCCGTAAAACGCGTTTTCGGCCGAAAACGTGTACGTTTGCACTTCCCCGCCACAGGGAAGCTGCTAGCCGGGAATTCTCTGCCTGGTTCTACCCGCTGCCCGGAACGCTACGCAGGGCAAAAGCGATTCTCGTCCTCCGTGCTTGCTTTTTCTCAGAAAGAGCCGTGGTGTGCGTTTTCGCCGGAAAACGCGTTTTCGGCCGAAAACGTGTACGTTTGCACTTCCCCGCCACAGGGAAGCTGCTAGACGGGAATTCTCTGCCTGGTTCTACCCGCTGCCAGGAACGCTACGCAGGGCAAAAGATATTCTCGTCCTCCGTGCTTGCTTTTTCTCAGAAAGAGCCATGGTGTGCTTTTTCTCCGGAAAACGCGTTTTCGGCCGGAAACGTGTACGTTTGCACTACCCGGCCAAAGGGAAGCTGCTAGCCGGCAATTCGCTGCCTATTTCTACCCGCTGCTCAGAACGCTAAGCTGGGCAAAAGCGATTCTCGTCCTCCGTGCTTGCTTTTTCTCAGAAAGAGCCGTGGTGTGCGTTTTCGCCGGAAAACGCGTTTTCGGCCGAAAACGTGTACGTTTGCACTTCCCGGCCACAGGGAATCTGCGAGACGGGAATTCTCTGCCTGGTTCTACCCGCTGCCCGCAACGCTACGCAGGGCAAAAGCGATTCTCGTCCTCCGTGCTTGCTTTTTCTCAGAAAGAGCCGTGGTGTGCGTTTTCGCCGGAAAACGCGTTTTCGGCCGAAAACGTGTACGTTTGCACTTCCTCGCCACAGGGAAGCTGCTAGCCGGGAATTCTCTGCCTGGTTCTACCCGCTGCCCGGAACGCTACGCAGGGCAAAAGCGATTCTCGTCCTCCGTGCTTGCTTTTTCTCAGAAAGAGCCGTGGTGTGCGTTTTCGCCGGAAAACGCGTTTTCGGCCGAAAACGTGTACGTTTGCACTTCCCGGCCACAGGGAAGCTGCTAGCCGGGAATTCTCTGCCTGGTTCTACCCGCTGCCCGGAACGCTACGCAGGGCAAAAGCGATTCTCGTCCTCCGTGCTTGCTTTTTCTCAGAAAGAGCCGTGGTGTGCGTTTTCGCTGGAAAACGCGTTTTCGGCCGAAAACGTGTACGTTTACTTCCCCGCCACAGCGAAGCTGCTAGCCGGGAATTCTCTGCCTGGTTCTACCCGCTGCCCGGAACGCTACGCAGGGCAAAAGCGATTCTCGTCCTCCGTGCTTGCTTTTTCTCAGAAAGAGCCGTGGTGTGCGTTTTAGCCGGAAAACGCGCTTTCAGCCGAAAACGTGTACGTTTGCACTTCCCGGCCACAGGGAAGCTGCTAGACGGGAATTCTCTGCCTGGTTCTACCCGCTGCCCGGAACGCTACGCAGGGCAAAAGCGATTCTCGTCCTCCGTGCTTGCTTTTTCTCAGAAAGAGCCGTGGTGTGCGTTTTCGCCGGAAAACGCGTTTTCGGCCGAAAACGTGTACGTTTGCACTTCCCCGCCACAGGGAAGCTGCTAGCCGGGAATTCGCTGCCTATTTCTACCCGCTGCTCAGAACGCTACGCAGGGCAAAAGCGATTCTCGTCCTCCGTGCTTGCTTTTTCTCAGAAAGAGCCGTGGTGTGCGTTTTCGCCGGAAAACGCTTTTTCGGCCGAAAACGTGTACGTTTGCACTTCCCCGCCACAGCGAAGCTGCTAGACGGGAATTCTCTGCCTGGTTCTACCCGCTGCCCGGAACGCTACGCAGGGCAAAAGCGATTCTCGTCCTCCGTGCTTGCTTTTTCTCAGAAAGAGCCGTGGTGTGCGTTTTCGCCGGAAAACGCGTTTTCGGCCGAAAACGTGTACGTTTGCACTTCCCCGCCACAGGAAAGCTGCTAGCCGGGAATTCTCTGCCTGGTTCTACCCGCTGCCCGGAACGCTACCAAGGGCAAAAGCAGTTCTCGTCCTCCGTGCTTGCTTTTTCTCAGAAAGAGCCGTGGTGTGCTTTTTTGCCGGAAAACGCGTTTTCGGCCGAAAACGTGTACGTTTGCACTTCCCCACCACAGGGAAGCTGCTAGCCGGGAAGTCGCTGCCCATTTCTACCCCCTCCTCGAAACGCTACGCAGGGCAAAAGCGAATCTCGTCCTCCGTGCTTGCTTTTTCTCAGAAAGAGCCGTGGTGTGCGTTTTCGCCGGAAAACGCGTTTTCGGCCGAAAACGTGTACGTTTGCTCTTCCCGGCCACAGGGAAGCTGCTAGCCGGGAATTCTCTGCCTGGTTCTACCCGCTGCCCGGAACGCTACGCAGGGCAAAAGCGGTTCTCGTCCTCCGTGCTTGCTTTTTCTCAGAAAGAGCCGTGGTGTGCGTTTTCGCCGGAAAACGCGTTTTCGGCCGAAAACGTGTACGTTTGCAATTCCCGGCCACAGGGAAGCTGCTAGCCGGCAATTCGCTGCCTGGTTCTACCCGCTGCCCGGAACGCTACGCAGGGCAAAAGCGGTTCTCGTCCTCCGTGCTTGCTTTTTCTCAGAAAGAGCCGTGGTGTGCGTTTTCGCCGGAAAACGCGTTTTCGGCCGAAAACGTGTACGTTTGCACTTCCCGGCCACAGGGAAGCTGCTAGCCGGCAATTCGCTGCCTGGTTCTACCCGCTGCCCGGAACGCTACGCAGGGCAAAAGCGATTCTCGTCCTCCGTGCTTGCTTTTTCTCAGAAAGAGCCGTGGTGTGCGTTTTCGCCGGAAAACGCGTTTTCGGCCGAAAACGTGTACGTTTGCACTTCCCCGCCACAGGGAAGCTGCTAGCCGGGAATTCTCTGCCTGGTTCTACCCGCTGCCCGCAACGCTACGCAGGGCAAAAGCGATTCTCGTCCTCCGTGCTTGCTTTTTCTCAGAAAGAGCCGTGGTGTGCGTTTTCGCCGGAAAACGCGCTTTCGGCCGAAAACGTGTACGTTTGCACTTCCCGGCCACAGGGAAGCTGCTAGCCGGGAATTCTCTGCCTGGTTCTACCCGCTGCCCGGAACGCTACGCAGGGCAAAAGCGATTCTCGTCCTCCGTGCTTGCTTTTTCTCAGAAAGAGCCGTGGTGTGCGTTTTCGCGGGAAAACGTGTTTTCGGCCGAAAACGTGTACATTTGCACTTCCCGGCCACAGGGAAGCTGCTAGCCGGGAATTCTCTGCCTGGTTCTACCCGCTGCCCGGAACGCTACGCAGGGCAAAAGCGATTCTCGTCCTCCGTGCTTGCTTTTTCTCAGAAAGAGCCGTGGTGTGCGTTTTCGCCGGAAAACGCGTTTTCGGCCGAAAACGTGTACGTTTGCACTTCCCCGCCACAGGGAAGCTGCTACCAGGGAATTCGCTGCCTGATTCTACCCGCTGCCCGGAACGCTACGCAGGGCAAAAGCGATTCTCGTCCTCCGTGCTTGCTTTTTCTCAGAAAGAGCCGTGGTGTGCGTTTTCGCCGGAAAACGCGTTTTCGGCCGAAAACGTGTACGTTTGCACTTCCCGGCCACAGGGAAGCTGCTAGACGGGAATTCTCTGCCTGGTTCTACCCGCTGCCCGGAACGCTACGCAGGGCAAAAGCGATTCTCGTCCTCCGTGCTTGCTTTTTCTCAGAAAGAGCCGTGGTGTGCGTTTTCGCCGCAAAACGCGTTTTCGGCCGAAAACGTGTACGTTTGCACTTCCCGGCCACAGGGAAGCTGCTAGCCGGGAATTCTCTGCCTGGTTCTACCCGCTGCCCGGAACGCTACTCAGGGAAAAAGCGATTCTCGTCCTCCGTGCTTGCTTTTTCTCAGAAAGAGCCGTGGTGTACATTTTCGCCGTAAACGCGTTTTCGGCCGAAAACGTGTACGTTTGCACTTCCCCGCCACAGGGAAGCTGCTAGCCGGGAATTCTCTGCCTGGTTCTACCCGCTGCCCGGAACGCTACGCAGGGCAAAAGCGATTCTCGTCCTCCGTGCTTGCTTTTTCTCAGAAAGAGCCGTGGTGTGCGTTTTCGCTGGAAAACGCGTTTTCGGCCGAAAACGTGTACGTTTGCACTTCCCCGCCACAGGGAAGCTGCTAGCCGGGAATTCTCTGCCTGGTTCTACCCGCTGCCCGCAACGCTACGCAGGGCAAAAGCGATTCTCGTCCTCCGTGCTTGCTTTTTCTCAGAAAGAGCCGTGGTGTGCGTTTTCGCCGGAAAACGCGTTTTCGGCCGAAAACGTGTACGTTTGCACTTCCCGGCCACAGGGAAGCTGCTAGCCGGGAATTCTCTGCCTGGTTCTACCCGCTGCCCGGAACGCTACGCAGGGCAAAAGCGATTCTCGTCCTCCGTGCTTGCTTTTTCTCAGAAAGAGCCGTGGTGTGCGTTTTCGCCGGAAAACGCGTTTTCGGCCGAAAACGTGTACGTTTGCACTTCCCGGCCACAGGGAAGCTGCTAGCCGGGAATTCTCTGCCTGGTTCTACCCGCTGCCCGGAACGCTACGCAGGGCAAAAGCGATTCTCGTCCTCCGTGCTTGCTTTTTCTCAGAAAGAGCCGTGGTGTGCGTTTTCGCCGGAAAACGCGTTTTCGGCCGAAAACGTGTACGTTTGCACTTCCCCGCCACAGGGAAGCTGCTACCAGGGAATTCGCTGCCTGATTCTACCCGCTGCCCGGAACGCTACGCAGGGCAAAAGCGATTCTCGTCCTCCGTGCTTGCTTTTTCTCAGAAAGAGCCGTGGTGTGCGTTTTCGCCGGAAAACGCGTTTTCGGCCGAAAACGTGTACGTTTGCACTTCCCGGCCACAGGGAAGCTGCTAGACGGGAATTCTCTGCCTGGTTCTACCCGCTGCCCGGAACGCTACGCAGGGCAAAAGCGATTCTCGTCCTCCGTGCTTGCTTTTTCTCAGAAAGAGCCGTGGTGTGCGTTTTCGCCGCAAAACGCGTTTTCGGCCGAAAACGTGTACGTTTGCACTTCCCGGCCACAGGGAAGCTGCTAGCCGGGAATTCTCTGCCTGGTTCTACCCGCTGCCCGGAACGCTACTCAGGGAAAAAGCGATTCTCGTCCTCCGTGCTTGCTTTTTCTCAGAAAGAGCCGTGGTGTACATTTTCGCCGTAAACGCGTTTTCGGCCGAAAACGTGTACGTTTGCACTTCCCCGCCACAGGGAAGCTGCTAGCCGGGAATTCTCTGCCTGGTTCTACCCGCTGCCCGGAACGCTACGCAGGGCAAAAGCGATTCTCGTCCTCCGTGCTTGCTTTTTCTCAGAAAGAGCCGTGGTGTGCGTTTTCGCCGGAAAACGCGTTTTCGGCCGAAAACGTGTACGTTTTCACTTCCCGGCCACAGGGAAGCTGCTAGACGGGAATTCTCTGCCTGGTTCTACCCGCTGCCCGGAACGCTACGCAGGGCAAAAGCGATTCTCGTCCTCCGTGCTTGCTTTTTCTCAGAAAGAGCCGTGGTGTGCGTTTTCGCCGCAAAACGCGTTTTCGGCCGAAAACGTGTACGTTTGCACTTCCCGGCCACAGGGAAGCTGCTAGCCGGGAATTCTCTGCCTGGTTCTACCCGCTGCCCGGAACGCTACTCAGGGAAAAAGCGATTCTCGTCCTCCGTGCTTGCTTTTTCTCAGAAAGAGCCGTGGTGTGCGTTTTCGCCGTAAACGCGTTTTCGGCCGAAAACGTGTACGTTTGCACTTCCCCGCCACAGGGAAGCTGCTAGCCGGGAATTCTCTGCCTGGTTCTACCCGCTGCCCGGAACGCTACGCAGGGCAAAAGCGATTCTCGTCCTCCGTGCTTGCTTTTTCTCAGAAAGAGCCGTGGTGTGCGTTTTCGCCGGAAAACGCGTTTTCGGCCGAAAACGTGTACGTTTGCTCTTCCCGGCCACAGGGAAGCTGCTAGCCGGGAATTCTCTGCCTGGTTCTACCCGCTGCCCGGAACGCTACGCAGGGCAAAAGCGGTTCTCGTCCTCCGTGCTTGCTTTTTCTCAGAAAGAGCCGTGGTGTGCGTTTTCGCCGCAAAATGCGTTTTCGGCCGAAAACGTGTACGTTTGCACTTCCCAGCCACAGGGAAGCTGCTAGCCGGGAATTCTCTGCCTGGTTCTACCCGCTGCCCGGAACGCTACGCAGGGCAAAAGCGATTCTCGTCCTCCGTGCTTGCTTTTTCTCAGAAAGAGCCGTGGTGTGCGTTTTAGCCGGAAAACGCATTTTCGGCCGAAAACATGTACGTTTGCACTTCCCGGCCACAGGGAAGCTGCTAGCCGGGAATTCTCTGCCTGGTTCTACCCGCTGCCCGGAACGCTACGCAGGGCAAAAGCGATTCTCGTCCTCCGTGCTTGCTTTTTCTCAGAAAGAGCCGTGGTGTGCGTTTTCGCCGGAAAACGCGTTTTCGGCCGAAAACGTGTACGTTTGCACTTCCCCGCCACAGGGAAGCTGCTAGCCGGGAATTCTCTGCCTGGTTCTACCCGCTGCCCGGAACGCTACGCAGGGCAAAAGCGATTCTCGTCCTCCGTGCTTGCTTTTTCTCAGAAAGAGCCGTGGTGTGCGTTTTCGCCGGAAAACGCGTTTTCGGCCGAAAACGTGTACGTTTGCACTTCCCGGCCACAGGGAAGCTGCTAGCCGGGAATTCACTGCCTGGTTCTACCCGCTGCCCGGAACGCTACGCAGGGCAAAAGCGATTCTCGTCCTCCGTGCTTGCTTTTTCTCAGAAAGAGCCGTGGTGTGCGTTTTCGCCGGAAAACGCGTTTTCGGCCGAAAACGTGTACGTTTGCACTTCCCCGCGACAGGGAAGCTGCTAGCCGGGAATTCGCTGCCTATTTCTACCCGCTGCTCGGAACGCTACGCAGGGCAAAAGCGATTCTCGTCCTCCGTGCTTGCTTTTTCTCAGAAAGAGCCGTGGTGTGCGTTTTCGCCGGAAAACGCGTTTTCGGCCGAAAACGTGTACGTTTGCACTTCCCGGCCACAGGGAAGCTGCTAGCCGGCAATTCTCTGCCTGGTTCTACCCGCTGCCCGGAACGCTACGCAGGGCAAAAGCAATCTCGTCCTCCGTGCTTGCTTTTTCTCAGAAAGAGCCGTGGTGTGCGTTTTCGCCGGAAAACGCGTTTTCGGCCGAAAACGTGTACGTTTGCACTTCCCCGCCACAGGGAAGCTGCTAGCCGGGAATTCGCTGCCTATTTCTACCCGCTGCTCGGAACGCTACGCAGGGCAAAAGCGATTCTCGTCCTCCGTGCTTGCTTTTTCTCAGAAAGAGCCGTGGTGTGCGTTTTCGCCGGAAAACGCGTTTTCGGCCGAAAACGTGTACGTTTGCTCTTCCCGGCCACAGGGAAGCTGCTAGCCGGGAATTCTCTGCCTGGTTCTACCCGCTGCCCGGAACGCTACGCAGGGCAAAAGCGGTTCTCGTCCTCCGTGCTTGCTTTTTCTCAGAAAGAGCCGTGGTGTGCGTTTTCGCCGGTAAACGCGTTTTCGGCCGAAAACGTGTACATTTGCACTTCCCAGCCACAGGGAAACTGCTAGCCGGGAATTCTCTGCCTGGTTCTACCCGCTGCCCGGAACGCTACGCAGGGCAAAAGCGATTCTCGTCCTCCGTGCTTGCTTTTTCTCAGAAAGAGCCGTGGTGTGCGTTTTCGCGGGAAAACGTGTTTTCGGCCGAAAACGTGTACATTTGCACTTTCCGGCCACAGGGAAGCTGCTAGCCGGGAATTCTCTGCCTGGTTCTACCCGCTGCCCGGAACGCTACGCAGGGCAAAAGCGATTCTCGTCCTCCGTGCTTGCTTTTTCTCAGAAAGAGCCGTGGTGTGCGTTTTCGCCGTAAACGCGTTTTCGGCCGAAAACGTGTACGTTTGCACTTCCCCGCCACAGGGAAGCTGCTACCAGGGAATTCGCTGCCTGATTCTACCCGCTGCCCGGACCGCTACGCAGGGCAAAAGCGATTCTCGTCCTCCGTGCTTGCTTTTTCTCAGAAAGAGCCGTGGTGTGCGTTTTCGCCGGAAAACGCGTTTTCGGCCGAAAACGTGTACGTTTGCACTTCCCGGCCACAGGGAAGCTGCTAGACGGGAATTCTCTGCCTGGTTCTACCCGCTGCCCGGAACGCTACGCAGGGCAAAAGCGATTCTCGTCCTCCGTGCTTGCTTTTTCTCAGAAAGAGCCGTGGTGTGCGTTTTCGCCGCAAAACGCGTTTTCGGCCGAAAACGTGTACGTTTGCACTTCCCGGCCACAGGGAAGCTGCTAGCCGGGAATTCTCTGCCTGGTTCTACCCGCTGCCCGGAACGCTACTCAGGGAAAAAGCGATTCTCGTCCTCCGTGCTTGCTTTTTCTCAGAAAGAGCCGTGGTGTACATTTTCGCCGTAAACGCGTTTTCGGCCGAAAACGTGTACGTTTGCACTTCCCCGCCACAGGGAAGCTGCTAGCCGGGAATTCTCTGCCTGGTTCTACCCGCTGCCCGGAACGCTACGCAGGGCAAAAGCGATTCTCGTCCTCCGTGCTTGCTTTTTCTCAGAAAGAGCCGTGGTGTGCGTTTTCGCCGGAAAACGCGTTTTCGGCCGAAAACGTGTACGTTTTCACTTCCCGGCCACAGGGAAGCTGCTAGACGGGAATTCTCTGCCTGGTTCTACCCGCTGCCCGGAACGCTACGCAGGGCAAAAGCGATTCTCGTCCTCCGTGCTTGCTTTTTCTCAGAAAGAGCCGTGGTGTGCGTTTTCGCCGCAAAACGCGTTTTCGGCCGAAAACGTGTACGTTTGCACTTCCCGGCCACAGGGAAGCTGCTAGCCGGCAATTCTCTGCCTGGTTCTACCCGCTGCACAGAACGCTACTCAGGGAAAAAGCGATTCTCGTCCTCCGTGCTTGCTTTTTCTCAGAAAGAGCCGTGGTGTGCGTTTTCGCCGTAAACGCGTTTTCGGCCGAAAACGTGTACGTTTGCACTTCCCCGCCACAGGGAAGCTGCTAGCCGGGAATTCTCTGCCTGGTTCTACCCGCTGCTCGGAACGCTACGCAGGGCAAAAGCGATTCTCGTCCTCCGTGCTTGCTTTTTCTCAGAAAGAGCCGTGGTGTGCGTTTTCGCCGGAAAACGCGTTTTCGGCCGAAAACGTGTACGTTTGCTCTTCCCGGCCACAGGGAAGCTGCTAGCCGGGAATTCTCTGCCTGGTTCTACCCGCTGCCCGGAACGCTACGCAGGGCAAAAGCGGTTCTCGTCCTCCGTGCTTGCTTTTTCTCAGAAAGAGCCGTGGTGTGCGTTTTCGCCGCAAAACGCGTTTTCGGCCGAAAACGTGTACGTTTGCACTTCCCAGCCACAGGGAAGCTGCTAGCCGGGAATTCTCTGCCTGGTTCTACCCGCTGCCCGGAACGCTACGCAGGGCAAAAGCGATTCTCGTCCTCCGTGCTTGCTTTTTCTCAGAAAGAGCCGTGGTGTGCGTTTTAGCCGGAAAACGCGTATTCGGCCGAAAACGTGTACGTTTGCACTTCCCGGCCACAGGGAAGCTGCTAGCCGGGAATTCTCTGCCTGGTTCTACCCGCTGCCCGGAACGCTACGCAGGGCAAAAGCGATTCTCGTCCTCCGTGCTTGCTTTTTCTCAGAAAGAGCCGTGGTGTGCGTTTTCGCCGGAAAACGCGTTTTCGGCCGAAAACGTGTACGTTTTCACTTCCCGGCCACAGGGAAGCTGCTAGACGGGAATTCTCTGCCTGGTTCTACCCGCTGCCCGGAACGCTACGCAGGGCAAAAGCGATTCTCGTCCTCCGTGCTTGCTTTTTCTCAGAAAGAGCCGTGGTGTGCGTTTTCGCCGGAAAACGCGTTTTCGGCCGAAAACGTGTACGTTTGCACTTCCCGGCCACAGGGAAGCTGCTAGCCGGGAATTCACTGCCTGGTTCTACCCGCTGCCCGGAACGCTACGCAGGGCAAAAGCGATTCTCGTCCTCCGTGCTTGCTTTTTCTCAGAAAGAGCCGTGGTGTGCGTTTTCGCCGGAAAACGCGTTTTCGGCCGAAAACGTGTACGTTTGCACTTCCCGGCACAGGGAAGCTGCTAGCCGGGAATTCGCTGCCTGGTTCTACCCGCTGCCCGGAACGCTACTCAGGGAAAAAGCGATTCTCGTCCTCCGTGCTTGCTTTTTCTCAGAATGAGCCGTGGTGTGCGTTTTCGCCGTAAACGCGTTTTCTGCCGAAAACGTGTACGTTTGCACTTCCCCGCCACAGGGAAGCTGCTAGCCGGGAATTCTCTGCCTGGTTCTACCCGCTGCCCGCAACGCTACGCAGGGCAAAAGCGATTCTCGTCCTCCGTGCTTGCTTTTTCTCAGAAAGAGCCGTGGTGTGCGTTTTCGCCGGAAAACGCGTTTTCGGCCGAAAACGTGTACGTTTGCACTTCCCCGCGACAGGGAAGCTGCTAGCCGGGAATTCGCTGCCTATTTCTACCCGCTGCTCGGAACGCTACGCAGGGCAAAAGCGATTCTCGTCCTCCGTGCTTGCTTTTTCTCAGAAAGAGCCGTGGTGTGCGTTTTCGCCGGAAAACGCGTTTTCGGCCGAAAACGTGTACGTTTGCACTTCCCCGCCACAGGGAAGCTGCTAGCCGGGAATTCTCTGCCTGGTTCTACCCGCTGCCCGGAACGCTACGCAGGGCAAAAGCAATTCTCGTCCTCCGTGCTTGCTTTTTCTCAGAAAGAGCCGTGGTGTGCGTTTTCGCCGGAAAACGCGTTTTCGGCCGAAAACGTGTACGTTTGCAATTCCCCGCCACAGGGAAGCTGCTAGCCGGGAATTCGCTGCCTATTTCTACCCGCTGCTCGGAACGCTACGCAGGGCAAAAGCGATTCTCGTCCTCCGTGCTTGCTTTTTCTCAGAAAGAGCCGTGGTGTGCGTTTTCGCCGTAAACGCGTTTTCGGCCGAAAACGTGTACGTTTGCACTTCCCCGCCACAGGGAAGCTGCTAGCCGGGAATTCTCTGCCTGGTTCTACCCGCTGCCCGGAACGCTACGCAGGGCAAAAGCGATTCTCGTCCTCCGTGCTTGCTTTTTCTCAGAAAGAGCCGTGGTGTGCGTTTTCGCCGGAAAACGCGTTTTCGGCCGAAAACGTGTACGTTTGCTCTTCCCGGCCACAGGGAAGCTGCTAGCCGGGAATTCTCTGCCTGGTTCTACCCGCTGCCCGGAACGCTACGCAGGGCAAAAGCGGTTCTCTTCCTCCGTGCTTGCTTTTTCTCAGAAAGAGCCGTGGTGTGCGTTTTCGCCGCAAAACGCGTTTTCGGCCGAAAACGTGTACGTTTGCACTTCCCAGCCACAGGGAAGCTGCTAGCCGGGAATTCTCTGCCTGGTTCTACCCGCTGCCCGGAACGCTACGCAGGGCAAAAGCGATTCTCGTCCTCCGTGCTTGCTTTTTCTCAGAAAGAGCCGTGGTGTGCGTTTTAGCCGGAAAACGCGTTTTCGGCCGAAAACGTGTACGTTTGCACTTCCCGGCCACAGGGAAGCTGCTAGCCGGGAATTCTCTGCCTGGTTCTACCCGCTGCCCGGAACGCTACGCAGGGCAAAAGCGATTCTCGTCCTCCGTGCTTGCTTTTTCTCAGAAAGAGCCGTGGTGTGCGTTTTCGCCGGAAAACGCGTTTTCGGCCGAAAACGTGTACGTTTGCACTTCCCCGCCACAGGGAAGCTGCTAGCCGGGAATTCTCTGCCTGGTTCTACCCGCTGCCCGGAACGCTACGCAGGGCAAAAGCGATTCTCGTCCTCCGTGCTTGCTTTTTCTCAGAAAGAGCCGTGGTGTGCGTTTTCGCCGGAAAACGCGTTTTCGGCCGAAAACGTGTACGTTTGCACTTCCCGGCCACAGGGAAGCTGCTAGCCGGGAATTCACTGCCTGGTTCTACCCGCTGCCCGGAACGCTACGCAGGGCAAAAGCGATTCTCGTCCTCCGTGCTTGCTTTTTCTCAGAAAGAGCCGTGGTGTGCGTTTTCGCCGGAAAACGCGTTTTCGGCCGAAAACGTGTACGTTTGCACTTCCCGGCACAGGGAAGCTGCTAGCCGGGAATTCTCTGCCTGGTTCTACCCGCTGCCCGGAACGCTACTCAGGGAAAAAGCGATTCTCGTCCTCCGTGCTTGCTTTTTCTCAGAATGAGCCGTGGTGTGCGTTTTCGCCGTAAACGCGTTTTCGGCCGAAAACGTGTACGTTTGCACTTCCCCGCCACAGGGAAGCTGCTAGCCGGGAATTCTCTGCCTGGTTCTACCCGCTGCCCGCAACGCTACGCAGGGCAAAAGCGATTCTCGTCCTCCGTGCTTGCTTTTTCTCAGAAAGAGCCGTGGTGTGCGTTTTCGCCGGAAAACGCGTTTTCGGCCGAAAACGTGTACGTTTGCACTTCCCCGCGACAGGGAAGCTGCTAGCCGGGAATTCGCTGCCTATTTCTACCCGCTGCTCGGAACGCTACGCAGGGCAAAAGCGATTCTCGTCCTCCGTGCTTGCTTTTTCTCAGAAAGAGCCGTGGTGTGCGTTTTCGCCGGAAAACGCGTTTTCGGCCGAAAACGTGTACGTTTGCACTTCCCGGCCACAGGGAAGCTGCTAGCCGGGAATTCTCTGCCTGGTTCTACCCGCTGCCCGGAACGCTACGCAGGGCAAAAGCGATTCTCGTCCTCCGTGCTTGCTTTTTCTCAGAAAGAGCCGTGGTGTGCGTTTTCGCCGGAAAACGCGTTTTCGGCCGAAAACGTGTACGTTTGCACTTCCCCGCCACAGGGAAGCTGCTAGCAGGGAATTCGCTGCCTGGTTCTACCCGCTGCCCGGAACGCTACGCAGGGCAAAATCGATTCTCGTTCTCCGTGCTTGCTTTTTCTCAGAAAGAGCCGTGGTGTGCGTTTTCGCCGGAAAACGCGTTTTCGGCCGAAAACGTGTACGTTTGCACTTCCCGGCCACAGGGAAGCTGCTAGCCGGGAATTCTCTGCCTGGTTCTACCCGCTGCCCGGAACGCTACGCAGGGCAAAAGCGATTCTCGTCCTCCGTGCTTGCTTTTTCTCAGAAAGAGCCGTGGTGTGCGTTTTCGCCGGAAAACGTGTTTTCGGCCGAAAACGTGTACGTTTGCACTTCCCCGCCACAGGGAAGCTGATAGCAGGGAATTCGCTGCCTGGTTCTACCCGCTGCCCGGAACGCTACGCAGGGCAAAAGCGATTCTCGTCCTCCGTGCTTGCTTTATCTCAGAAAGAGCCATGGTGTGCTTTTTCGCCGGAAAACGCGTTTTCGGCCGAAAACGTGTACGTTTGCTCTTCCCGGCCACAGGGAAGCTGCTAGCCGGGAATTCTCTGCCTGGTTCTACCCGCTGCCCGGAACGCTACGCAGGGCAAAAGCGATTCTCGTCCTCCGTGCTTGATTTTTCTCAGAAAGAGCCGTGGTGTGCGTTTTCGCCGGAAAACGCGTTTTCGGCAGAAAACGTGTACGTTTGCACTTCCCGGCCACAGGGAAGCTGCTAGCCGGGAATTCACTGCCTGGTTCTACCCGCTGCCCGGAACGCTACGCAGGGCAAAAGCGATTCTCGTCCTCCGTGCTTGCTTTTTCTCAGAAAGAGCCGTGATGTGCTTTTTCGCCGGAAAACGCGTTTTCGGCCGAAAACGTGTACGTTTGCACTTCCCGGCCACAGGGAAGCTGCTAGCCGGGAATTCACTGCCTGGTTCTACCCGCTGCCCGGAACGCTACGCAGGGCAAAAGCGATTCTCGTCCTCCGTGCTTGCTTTTTCTCAGAAAGAGCCGTGGTGTGCGTTTTCGCCGGAAAACGCGTTTTCGGCCGAAAACGTGTACGTTTGCACTTCCCCGCCACAGGGAAGCTGCTAGCCGGGAATTCGCTGCCTATTTCTACCCGCTGCCCGGAACGCTACGCAGGGCAAAAGCGATTCTCGTCCTCCGTGCTTGCTTTTTCTCAGAAAGAGCCGTGGTGTGCGTTTTAGCCGGAAAACGCGTTTTCGGCCGAAAACGTGTACGTTTGCACTTCCCGGCCACAGGGAAGCTGCTAGCCGGGAATTCTCTGCCTGGTTCTACCCGCTGCCCGGAACGCTACGCAGGACAAAAGCGATTCTCGTCCTCCGTGCTTGCTTTTTCTCAGAAAGAGCCGTGGTGTGCGTTTTCGCCGGAAAACACGTTTTCGGCCGAAAACGTGTACGTTTGCACTTCCCAGCCACAGGGAAGCTGCTAGCCGGGAATTCTCTGCCTGGTTCTACCCGCTGCCCGGAACGCTACGCAGGGCAAAAGCAATTCTCGTCCTCCGTGCTTGCTTTTTCTCAGAAAGAGCCGTGGTGTGCGTTTTCGCCGGAAAACGCGTTTTCGGCCGAAAACGTGTACGTTTGCACTTCCCCGCCACAGGGAAGCTGCTAGCCGGGAATTCGCTGCCTATTTCTACCCGCTGCTCGGAACGCTACGCAGGGCAAAAGCGATTCTCGTCCTCCGTGCTTGCTTTTTCTCAGAAAGAGCCGTGGTGTGCGTTTTCGCCGGAAAACGCGTTTTCGGCCGAAAACGTGTACGTTTGCTCTTCCCGGCCACAGGGAAGCTGCTAGCCGGGAATTCTCTGCCTGGTTCTACCCGCTGCCCGGAACGCTACGCAGGGCAAAAGCGGTTCTCGTCCTCCGTGCTTGCTTTTTCTCAGAAAGAGCCGTGGTGTGCGTTTTCGCCGGTAAACGCGTTTTCGGCCGAAAACCTGTACGTTTGCACTTCCCAGCCACAGGGAAACTGCTAGCCGGGAATTCTCTGCCTGGTTCTACCCGCTGCCCGGAACGCTACGCAGGGCAAAAGCGATTCTCGTCCTCCGTGCTTGCTTTTTCTCAGAAAGACCCGTGGTGTGCGTTTTCGCCGGAAAACGCGTTTTCGGCCGAAAACGTGTACGTTTGCACTTCCCGGCCACAGGGAAGCTGCTAGACGGGAATTCTCTGCCTGGTTCTACCCGCTGCCCGGAACGCTACGCAGGGCAAAAGCGATTCTCGTCCTCCGTGCTTGCTTTTTCTCAGAAAGAGCCGTGGTGTGCGTTTTCGCCGTAAAACGCGTTTTCGGCCGAAAACGTGTACGTTTGCACTTCCCCGCCACAGGGAAGCTGCTACCAGGGAATTCGCTGCCTGGTTCTACCCGCTGCCCGGAACGCTACGCAGGGCAAAAGCGATTCTCGTCCTCCGTGCTTGCTTTTTCTCAGAAAGAGCCGTGGTGTGCGTTTTCGCCGGAAAACGCGCTTTCGGCCGAAAACGTGTACGTTTGCACTTCCCGGCCACAGGGAAGCTGCTAGCCGGGAATTCTCTGCCTGGTTCTACCCGCTGCCCGGAACGCTACGCAGGGCAAAAGCGATTCTCGTCCTCCGTGCTTGCTTTTTCTCAGAAAGAGCCGTGGTGTGCGTTTTCGCGGGAAAACGTGTTTTCGGCCGAAAACGTGTACGTTTGCACTTCCCGGCCACAGGGAAGCTGCTAGCCGGGAATTCTCTGCCTGGTTCTACCCGCTGCCCGGAACGCTACGCAGGGCAAAAGCGATTCTCGTCCTCCGTGCTTGCTTTTTCTCAGAAAGAGCCGTGGTGTGCGTTTTCGCCGGAAAACGCGTTTTCGGCCGAAAACGTGTACGTTTGCACTTCCCCGCCACAGGGAAGCTGCTAGCCGGGAATTCTCTGCCTGGTTCTACCCGCTGCCGGGAACGCTACGCAGGGCAAAAGCGATTCTCGTCCTCCGTGCTTGCTTTTTCTCAGAAAGAGCCGTGGTGTGCGTTTTCGCCGGAAAACGCGTTTTCGGCCGAAAACGTGTACGTTTGCACTTCCCAGCCACAGGGAAGCTGCTAGCCGGGAATTCTCTGCCTGGTTCTACCCGCTGCCCGGAACACTACGCAGGGCAAAAGCGATTCTCGTCCTCCGTGCTTGCTTTTTCTCAGAAAGAGCCGTGGTGTGCGTTTTCGTGGGAAAACGCGTTTTCGGCCGAAAACGTTTACGTTTGCACTTCCCCGCCACAGGGAAGCTGCTAGCCGGGAATTCTCTGCCTGGTTCTACCCGCTGCCCGGAACGCTACGCAGGGCAAAAGCGATTCTCGTCCTCCGTGCTTGCTTTTTCTCAGAAAGAGCCGTGGTGTGCGTTTTAGCCGGAAAACGCGTTTTCGGCCGAAAACGTGTACGTTTGCACTTCCCGGCCACAGGGAAGCTGCTAGCCGGGAATTCTCTGCCTGGTTCTACCCGCTGCCCGGAACGCTACGCAGGGCAAAAGCGATTCTCGTCCTCCGTGCTTGCTTTTTCTCAGAAAGAGCCGTGGTGTGCGTTTTCGCCGGAAAACGCGTTTTCGGCCGAAAACGTGTACGTTTGCACTTCCCAGCCACAGGGAAGCTGCTAGCCGGGAATTCTCTGCCTGGTTCTACCCGCTGCCCGGAACACTACGCAGGGCAAAAGCGATTCTCGTCCTCCGTGCTTGCTTTTTCTCAGAAAGAGCCGTGGTGTGCGTTTTCGTGGGAAAACGCGTTTTCGGCCGAAAACGTTTACGTTTGCACTTCCCCGCCACAGGGAAGCTGCTAGCCGGGAATTCTCTGCCTGGTTCTACCCGCTGCCCGGAACGCTACGCAGGGCAAAAGCGATTCTCGTCCTCCGTGCTTGCTTTTTCTCAGAAAGAGCCGTGGTGTGCGTTTTAGCCGGAAAACGCGTTTTCGGCCGAAAACGTGTACGTTTGCACTTCCCGGCCACAGGGAAGCTGCTAGCCGGGAATTCTCTGCCTGGTTCTACCCGCTGCCCGGAACGCTACGCAGGGCAAAAGCGATTCTCGTCCTCCGTGCTTGCTTTTTCTCAGAAAGAGTCGTGGTGTGCGTTTTCGCCGGAAAACGCGTTTTCGGCCGAAAACGTGTACGTTTGCACTTCCCGGCCACAGGGAAGCTGCTAGACGGGAATTCTCTGCCTGGTTCTACCCGCTGCCCGGAACGCTACGCAGGGCAAAAGCGATTCTCGTCCTCCGTGCTTGCTTTTTCTCAGAAAGAGCCGTGGTGTGCGTTTTCGCCGGAAAACGCGTTTTCGGCCGAAAACGTGTACGTTTGCACTTCCCCGCCACAGGGAAGCTGCTAGCCGGGAATTCTCTGCCTGGTTCTACCCGCTGCCCGGAACGCTACGCAGGGCAAAAGCGATTCTCGTCCTCCGTGCTTGCTTTTTCTCAGAAAGAGCCGTGGTGTGCGTTTTCGCCGGAAAACGTGTTTTCGGCCGAAAACGTGTACGTTTGCACTTCCCGGCCACAGGGAAGCTGCTAGCCGGGAATTCACTGCCTGGTTCTACCCGCTGCCCGGAACGCTACGCAGGGCAAAAGCGATTCTCGTCCTCCGTGCTTGCTTTTTCTCAGAAAGAGCCGTGGTGTGCGTTTTCGCCGGAAAACGCGTTTTCGGCCGAAAACGCGTACGTTTGCACTTCCCGGCCACAGGGAAGCTGCTAGACGGGAATTCTCTGCCTGGTTCTACCCGCTGCCCGGAACGCTACGCAGGGCAAAAGCGATTCTCGTCCTCCGTGCTTGCTTTTTCTCAGAAAGAGCCGTGGTGTGCGTTTTCGCCGTAAACGCGTTTTCGGCCGAAAACGTGTACGTTTGCACTTCCCCGCCACAGGGAAGCTGCTAGCCGGGAATTCTCTGCCTGGTTCTACCCGCTGCCCGGAACGCTACGCAGGGCAAAAGCGATTCTCGTCCTCCGTGCTTGCTTTTTCTCAGAAAGAGCCGTGGTGTGCGTTTTCGCCGGAAAACGCGTTTTCGGCCGAAAACGTGTACGTTTGCACTTCCCCGCCACAGGGAAGCTGCTAGCCGGGAATTCGCTGCCTATTTCTACCCGCTGCTCGGAACGCTACGCAGGGCAAAAGCGATTCTCGTCCTCCGTGCTTGCTTTTTCTCAGAAAGAGCCGTGGTGTGCGTTTTCGCCGGAAAACGCGTTTTCGGCCGAAAACGTGTACGTTTGCACTTCCCGGCCACAGGGAAGCTGCTAGCCGGGAATTCTCTGCCTGGTTCTACCCGCTGCCCGGAACGCTACGCAGGGCAAAAGCGATTCTCGTCCTCCGTGCTTGCTTTTTCTCAGAAAGAGCCGTGGTGTGCGTTTTCGCCGTAAACGCGTTTTCGGCCGAAAACATGTACGTTTGCACTTCCCCGCCACAGGGAAGCTGCTAGCCGGGAATTCTCTGCCTGGTTCTACCCGCTGCCCGGAACGCTACGCAGGGCAAAAGCGATTCTCGTCCTCCGTGCTTGCTTTTTCTCAGAAAGAGCCGTGGTGTGCGTTTTCGCCGGAAAACGCGTTTTCGGCCGAAAACGTGTACGTTTGCACTTCCCGGCCACAGGGAAGCTGCTAGCCGGGAATTCTCTGCCTGGTTCTACCCGCTGCCCGGAACGCTACGCAGGGCAAAAGCGGTTCTCGTCCTCCGTGCTTGCTTTTTCTCAGAAAGAGCCGTGGTGTGCGTTTTCGCCGGAAAACGCGTTTTCGGCCGAAAACGTGTACGTTTGCTCTTCCCGGCCACAGGGAAGCTGCTAGCCGGGAATTCTCTGCCTGGTTCTACCCGCTGCCCGGAACGCTACGCAGGGCAAAAGCGATTCTCGTCCTCCGTGCTTGCTTTTTCTCAGAAAGAGCCGTGGTGTGCGTTTTCGCCGGAAAACGCGTTTTCGGCCGAAAACGTGTACGTTTGCACTTCCCCGCCACAGGGAAGCTGCTAGCCGGGAATTCTCTGCCTGGTTCTACCCGCTGCCCGGAACGCTACGCAGGGCAAAAGCGATTCTCGTCCTCCGTGCTTGCTTTTTCTCAGAAAGAGCCGTGGTGTGCGTTTTAGCCGGAAAACGCGTTTTCGGCCGAAAACGTGTACGTTTGCACTTCCCGGCCACAGGGAAGCTGCTAGCCGGGAATTCTCTGCCTGGTTCTACCCGCTGCCCGGAACGCTACGCAGGGCAAAAGCGATTCTCGTCCTCCGTGCTTGCTTTTTCTCAGAAAGAGCCGTGGTGTGCGTTTTCGCCGTAAAACGCGTTTTCGGCCGAAAACGTGTACGTTTGCACTTCCCCGCCACAGGGAAGCTGCTAGCCGGGAATTCTCTGCCTGGTTCTACCCGCTGCCCGGAACGCTCCGCAGGGCAAAAGCGATTCTCGTCCTCCGTGCTTGCTTTTTCTCAGAAAGAGCCGTGGTGTGCGTTTTCGCCGGAAAACGCGTTTTCGGCCGAAAACGTGTACGTTTGCACTTCCCCGCCACAGGGAAGCTGCTAGCCGGGAATTCACTGCCTGGTTCTACCCGCTGCCCGGAACGCTACGCAGGGCAAAAGCGATTCTCGTCCTCCGTGCTTGCTTTTTCTCAGAAAGAGCCGTGGTGTGCGTTTTCGCCGCAAAACGCGTTTTCGGCCGAAAACGTGTACGTTTGCACTTCCCGGCCACAGGGAAGCTGCTAGCCGGCAATTCTCTGCCTGGTTCTACCCGCTGCCCGGAACGCTACGCAGGGCAAAAGCGATTCTCGTCCTCCGTGCTTGCTTTTTCTCAGAAAGAGCCGTGGTGTGCGTTTTCGCCGTAAACGCGTTTTCGGCCGAAAACGTGTACGTTTGCACTTCCCCGCCACAGGGAAGCTGCTAGCCGGGAATTCTCTGCCTGGTTCTACCCGCTGCCCGGAACGCTACGCAGGGCAAAAGCGATTCTCGTCCTCCGTGCTTGCTTTTTCTCAGAAAGAGCCGTGGTGTGCGTTTTCGCCGGAAAACGCGTTTTCGGCCGAAAACGTGTACGTTTGCACTTCCCCGCCACAGGGAAGCTGCTAGCCGGGAATTCGCTGCCTATTTCTACCCACTGCTCGGAACGCTACGCAGGGCAAAAGCGATTCTCGTCCTCCGTGCTTGCTTTTTCTCAGAAAGAGCCGTGGTGTGCGTTTTCGCCGGAAAACGCGTTTTCGGCCGAAAACGTGTACGTTTGCACTTCCCGGCCACAGGGAAGCTGCTAGCCGGGAATTCTCTGCCTGGTTCTACCCGCTGCCCGGAACGCTACGCAGGGCAAAAGCGGTTCTCGTCCTCCGTGCTTGCTTTTTCTCAGAAAGAGCCGTGGTGTGCGTTTTCGCCGTAAAACGCGTTTTCGGCCGAAAACGTGTACGTTTGCACTTCCCCGCCACAGGGAAGCTGCTAGCCGGGAATTCGCTGCCTATTTCTACCCGCTGCTCGGAACGCTACGCAGGGCAAAAGCGATTCTCGTCCTCCGTGCTTGCTTTTTCTCAGAAAGAGCCGTGGTGTGCGTTTTCGCCGGAAAACGCGTTTTCGGCCGAAAACGTGTACGTTTGCTCTTCCCGGCCACAGGGAAGCTGCTAGACGCGAATTCTCTGCCTGTTTCTAGCCGCTGCCCGGAACGCTACGCAGGGCAAAAGCGGTTCTCGTCCTCCGTGCTTGCTTTTTCTCAGAAAGAGCCGTGGTGTGCGTTTTCGCCGGAAAACGCGTTTTCGGCCGAAAACGTGTACGTTTGCACTTCCCGGCCACAGGGAAGCTGCTAGCCGGGAATTCTCTGCCTGGTTCTACCCGCTGCCCGGAACGCTACGCAGGGCAAAAGCGATTCTCGTCCTCCGTGCTTGCTTTTTCTCAGAAAGAGCCGTGGTGTGCGTTTTCGCCGGAAAACGCGTTTTCGGCCGAAAACGTGTACGTTTGCACTTCCCCGCCACAGGGAAGCTGCTAGCCGGGAATTCTCTGCCTGGTTCTACCCGCTGCCCGCAACGCTACGCAGGGCAAAAGCGATTCTCGTCCTCCGTGCTTGCTTTTTCTCAGAAAGAGCCGTGGTGTGCGTTTTCGCCGGAAAACGCGCTTTCGGCCGAAAACGTGTACGTTTGCACTTCCCGGCCACAGGGAAGCTGCTAGCCGGGAATTCTCTCCCTGGTTCTACCCGCTGCCCGGAACGCTACGCAGGGCAAAAGCGATTCTCGTCCTCCGTGCTTGCTTTTTCTCAGAAAGAGCCGTGGTGTGCGTTTTCGCGGGAAAACGTGTTTTCGGCCGAAAACGTGTACATTTGCACTTCCCGGCCACAGGGAAGCTGCTAGCCGGGAATTCTCTGCCTGGTTCTACCCGCTGCCCGGAACGCTACGCAGGGCAAAAGCGATTCTCGTCCTCCGTGCTTGCTTTTTCTCAGAAAGAGCCGTGGTGTGCGTTTTCGCCGGAAAACGCGTTTTCGGCCGAAAACGTGTACGTTTGCACTTCCCCGCCACAGGGAAGCTGCTACCAGGGAATTCGCTGCGTGATTCTACCCGCTGCCCGGAACGCTACGCAGGGCAAAAGCGATTCTCGTCCTCCGTGCTTGCTTTTTCTCAGAAAGAGCCGTGGTGTGCGTTTTCGCCGGAAAACGCGTTTTCGGCCGAAAACGTGTACGTTTGCACTTCCCGGCCACAGGGAAGCTGCTAGCCGGGAATTCACTGCCTGGTTCTACCCGCTGCCCGGAACGCTACGCAGGGCAAAAGCGATTCTCGTCCTCCGTGCTTGCTTTTTCTCAGAAAGAGCCGTGGTGTGCGTTTTCGCCGGAAAACGCGTTTTCGGCCGAAAACGTGTACGTTTGCACTTCCCGGCCACATGGAAGCTGCTAGCCGGCAATTCTCTGACTGGTTCTACCCGCTGCCCGGAACGCTACGCAGGGCAAAAGCGATTCTCGTCCTCCGTGCTTGCTTTTTCTCAGAAAGAGCCGTGGTGTGCGTTTTCGCCGTAAACGCGTTTTCGGCCGAAAACGTGTACGTTTGCACTTCCCCGCCACAGGGAAGCTGCTAGCCGGGAATTCTCTGCCTGGTTCTACCCGCTGCTCGGAACGCTACGCAGGGCAAAAGCGATTCTCGTCCTCCGTGCTTGCTTTTTCTCAGAAAGAGCCGTGGTGTGCGTTTTCGCCGTAAAACGCGTTTTCGGCCGAAAACGTGTACGTTTGCTCTTCCCGGCCACAGGGAAGCTGCTAGACGGGAATTCTCTGCCTGGTTCTACCCGCTGCCCGGAACGCTACGCAGGGCAAAAGCGGTTCTCGTCCTCCGTGCTTGCTTTTTCTCAGAAAGAGCCGTGGTGTGCGTTTTCGCCGGAAAACGCGTTTTCGGCCGAAAACGTGTACGTTTGCACTTCCCGGCCACAGGGAAGCTGCTAGCCGGGAATTCTCTGCCTGGTTCTACCCGCTGCCCGGAACGCTACGCAGGGCAAAAGCGATTCTCGTCCTCCGTGCTTGCTTTTTCTCAGAAAGAGCCGTGGTGTGCGTTTTCGCCGGAAAACGCGTTTTCGGCCGAAAACGTGTACGTTTGCACTTCCCCGCCACAGGGAAGCTGCTAGCCGGGAATTCTCTGCCTGGTTCTACCCGCTGCCCGCAACGCTACGCAGGGCAAAAGCGATTCTCGTCCTCCGTGCTTGCTTTTTCTCAGAAAGAGCCGTGGTGTGCGTTTTCGCCGGAAAACGCGCTTTCGGCCGAAAACGTGTACGTTTGCACTTCCCGGCCACAGGGAAGCTGCTAGCCGGGAATTCTCTGCCTGGTTCTACCCGCTGCCCGGAACGCTACGCAGGGCAAAAGCGATTCTCGTCCTCCGTGCTTGCTTTTTCTCAGAAAGAGCCGTGGTGTGCGTTTTCGCGGGAAAACGTGTTTTCGGCCGAAAACGTGTACGTTTGCACTTCCCCGCCACAG
Organism: Athene noctua; assembly: GCF_965140245.1. Taxonomy (NCBI): domain Eukaryota; kingdom Metazoa; phylum Chordata; class Aves; order Strigiformes; family Strigidae; genus Athene; species Athene noctua. Next base: position 168,996 of record NW_027437665.1, read on the forward strand.
GGAAGCTGCTAGCCGGGAATTCGCTGCCTATTTCTACCCGCTGCTCGGAACGCTACGCAGGGCAAAAGCGATTCTCGTCCTCCGTGCTTGCTTTTTCTCAGAAAGAGCCGTGGTGTGCGTTTTCGCCGGAAAACGCGTTTTCGGCCGAAAACGTGTACGTTTGCACTTCCCGGCCACAGGGAAGCTGCTAGCCGGGAATTCTCTGCCTGGTTCTACCCGCTGCCCGGAACGCTACGCAGGGCAAAAGCGATTCTCGTCCTCCGTGCTTGCTTTTTCTCAGAAAGAGCCGTGGTGTGCGTTTTCGCGGGAAAACGTGTTTTCGGCCGAAAACGTGTACGTTTGCACTTCCCCGCCACAGGGAAGCTGCTAGCCGGGAATTCGCTGCCTATTTCTACCCGCTGCTCGGAACGCTACGCAGGGCAAAAGCGATTCTCGTCCTCCGTGCTTGCTTTTTCTCAGAAAGAGCCGTGGTGTGCGTTTTCGCCGGAAAACGCGTTTTCGGCCGAAAACGTGTACGTTTGCTCTTCCCGGCCACAGGGAAGCTGCTAGACGGGAATTCTCTGCCTGGTTCTAGCCGCTGCCCGGAACGCTACGCAGGGCAAAAGCGGTTCTCGTCCTCCGTGCTTGCTTTTTCTCAGAAAGAGCCGTGGTGTGCGTTTTCGCCGGAAAACGCGTTTTCGGCCGAAAACGTGTACGTTTGCACTTCCCGGCCACAGGGAAGCTGCTAGCCGGGAATTCTCTGCCTGGTTCTACCCGCTGCCCGGAACGCTACGCAGGGCAAAAGCGATTCTCGTCCTCCGTGCTTGCTTTTTCTCAGAAAGAGCCGTGGTGTGCGTTTTCGCCGGAAAACGCGTTTTCGGCCGAAAACGTGTACGTTTGCACTTCCCCGCCACAGGGAAGCTGCTAGCCGGGAATTCTCTGCCTGGTTCTACCCGCTGCCCGCAACGCTACGCAGGGCAAAAGCGATTCTCGTCCTCCGTGCTTGCTTTTTCTCAGAAAGAGCCGTGGTGTGCGTTTTCGCCGGAAAACGCGCTTTCGGCCGAAAACGTGTACGTTTGCACTTCCCGGCCACAGGGAAGCTGCTAGCCGGGAATTCTCTGCCTGGTTCTACCCGCTGCCCGGAACGCTACGCAGGGCAAAAGCGATTCTCGTCCTCCGTGCTTGCTTTTTCTCAGAAAGAGCCGTGGTGTGCGTTTTCGCGGGAAAACGTGTTTTCGGCCGAAAACGTGTACATTTGCACTTCCCGGCCACAGGGAAGCTGCTAGCCGGGAATTCTCTGCCTGGTTCTACCCGCTGCCCGGAACGCTACGCAGGGCAAAAGCGATTCTCGTCCTCCGTGCTTGCTTTTTCTCAGAAAGAGCCGTGGTGTGCGTTTTCGCCGGAAAACGCGTTTTCGGCCGAAAACGTGTACGTTTGCACTTCCCCGCCACAGGGAAGCTGCTACCAGGGAATTCGCTGCCTGATTCTACCCGCTGCCCGGAACGCTACGCAGGGCAAAAGCGATTCTCGTCCTCCGTGCTTGCTTTTTCTCAGAAAGAGCCGTGGTGTGCGTTTTCGCCAGAAAACGCGTTTTCGGCCGAAAACGTGTACGTTTGCACTTCCCGGCCACAGGGAAGCTGCTAGCCGGCAATTCTCTGCCTGGTTCTACCCGCTGCCCGGAACGCTACGCAGGGCAAAAGCGATTCTCGTCCTCCGTGCTTGCTTTTTCTCAGAAAGAGCCGTGGTGTGCGTTTTCGCCGTAAACGCGTTTTCGGCCGAAAACGTGTACGTTTGCACTTCCCCGCCACAGGGAAGCTGCTAGCCGGGAATTCTCTGCCTGGTTCTACCCGCTGCCCGGAACGCTACGCAGGGCAAAAGCGATTCTCGTCCTCCGTGCTTGCTTTTTCTCAGAAAGAGCCGTGGTGTGCGTTTTCGCCGTAAAACGCGTTTTCGGCCGAAAACGTGTACGTTTGCTCTTCCCGGCCACAGGGAAGCTGCTAGACGGGAATTCTCTGCCTGGTTCTACCCGCTGCCCGGAACGCTACGCAGGGCAAAAGCGGTTCTCGTCCTCCGTGCTTGCTTTTTCTCAGAAAGAGCCGTGGTGTGCGTTTTCGCCGGAAAACGCGTTTTCGGCCGAAAACGTGTACGTTTGCACTTCCCGGCCACAGGGAAGCTGCTAGCCGGGAATTCTCTGCCTGGTTCTACCCGCTGCCCGGAACGCTACGCAGGGCAAAAGCGATTCTCGTCCTCCGTGCTTGCTTTTTCTCAGAAAGAGCCGTGGTGTGCGTTTTCGCCGGAAAACGCGTTTTCGGCCGAAAACGTGTACGTTTGCACTTCCCCGCCACAGGGAAGCTGCTAGCCGGGAATTCTCTGCCTGGTTCTACCCGCTGCCCGCAACGCTACGCAGGGCAAAAGCGATTCTCGTCCTCCGTGCTTGCTTTTTCTCAGAAAGAGCCGTGGTGTGCGTTTTCGCCGGAAAACGCGCTTTCGGCCGAAAACGTGTACGTTTGCACTTCCCGGCCACAGGGAAGCTGCTAGCCGGGAATTCTCTGCCTGGTTCTACCCGCTGCCCGGAACGCTACGCAGGGCAAAAGCGATTCTCGTCCTCCGTGCTTGCTTTTTCTCAGAAAGAGCCGTGGTGTGCGTTTTCGCGGGAAAACGTGTTTTCGGCCGAAAACGTGTACATTTGCACTTCCCGGCCACAGGGAAGCTGCTAGCCGGGAATTCTCTGCCTGGTTCTACCCGCTGCCCGGAACGCTACGCAGGGCAAAAGCGATTCTCGTCCTCCGTGCTTGCTTTTTCTCAGAAAGAGCCGTGGTGTGCGTTTTCGCCGGAAAACGCGTTTTCGGCCGAAAACGTATACGTTTGCACTTCCCGGCCACAGGGAAGCTGCTACCAGGGAATTCGCTGCCTGATTCTACCCGCTGCCCGGAACGCTACGCAGGGCAAAAGCGATTCTCGTCCTCCGTGCTTGCTTTTTCTCAGAAAGAGCCGTGGTGTACATTTTCGCCGTAAACGCGTTTTCGGCCGAAAACGTGTACGTTTGCACTTCCCCGCCACAGGGAAGCTGCTAGCCGGGAATTCTCTGCCTGGTTCTACCCGCTGCCCGGAACGCTACGCAGGGCAAAAGCGATTCTCGTCCTCCGTGCTTGCTTTTTCTCAGAAAGAGCCGTGGTGTGCGTTTTCGCCGGAAAACGCGTTTTCGGCCGAAAACGTGTACGTTTGCACTTCCCGGCCACAGGGAAGCTGCTAGACGGGAATTCTCTGCCTGGTTCTACCCGCTGCCCGGAACGCTACGCAGGGCAAAAGCGATTCTCGTCCTCCGTGCTTGCTTTTTCTCAGAAAGAGCCGTGGTGTGCGTTTTCGCCGCAAAACGCGTTTTCGGCCGAAAACGTGTACGTTTGCACTTCCCGGCCACAGGGAAGCTGCTAGCCGGCAATTCTCTGCCTGGTTCTACCCGCTGCCCGGAGCGCTACTCAGGGAAAAAGCGATTCTCGTCCTCCGTGCTTGCTTTTTCTCAGAAAGAGCCGTGGTGTGCGTTTTCGCCGTAAACGCGTTTTCGGCCGAAAACGTGTACGTTTGCACTTCCCGGCCACAGGGAAGCTGCTAGCCGGGAATTCTCTGCCTGGTTCTACCCGCTGCCCGGAACGCTACGCAGGGCAAAAGCGATTCTCGTCCTCCGTGCTTGCTTTTTCTCAGAAAGAGCCGTGGTGTGCGTTTTCGCCGTAAACGCGTTTTCGGCCGAAAACATGTACGTTTGCACTTCCCCGCCACAGGGAAGCTGCTAGCCGGGAATTCTCTGCCTGGTTCTACCCGCTGCCCGGAACGCTACGCAGGGCAAAAGCGATTCTCGTCCTCCGTGCTTGCTTTTTCTCAGAAAGAGCCGTGGTGTGCGTTTTCGCCGGAAAACGCGTTTTCGGCCGAAAACGTGTACGTTTGCACTTCCCGGCCACAGGGAAGCTGCTAGCCGGGAATTCTCTGCCTGGTTCTACCCGCTGCCCGGAACGCTACGCAGGGCAAAAGCGGTTCTCGTCCTCCGTGCTTGCTTTTTCTCAGAAAGAGCCGTGGTGTGCGTTTTCGCCGGAAAACGCGTTTTCGGCCGAAAACGTGTACGTTTGCTCTTCCCGGCCACAGGGAAGCTGCTAGCCGGGAATTCTCTGCCTGGTTCTACCCGCTGCCCGGAACGCTACGCAGGGCAAAAGCGATTCTCGTCCTCCGTGCTTGCTTTTTCTCAGAAAGAGCCGTGGTGTGCGTTTTCGCCGGAAAACGCGTTTTCGGCCGAAAACGTGTACGTTTGCACTTCCCCGCCACAGGGAAGCTGCTAGCCGGGAATTCTCTGCCTGGTTCTACCCGCTGCCCGGAACGCTACGCAGGGCAAAAGCGATTCTCGTCCTCCGTGCTTGCTTTTTCTCAGAAAGAGCCGTGGTGTGCGTTTTAGCCGGAAAACGCGTTTTCGGCCGAAAACGTGTACGTTTGCACTTCCCGGCCACAGGGAAGCTGCTAGCCGGGAATTCTCTGCCTGGTTCTACCCGCTGCCCGGAACGCTACGCAGGGCAAAAGCGATTCTCGTCCTCCGTGCTTGCTTTTTCTCAGAAAGAGCCGTGGTGTGCGTTTTCGCCGTAAAACGCGTTTTCGGCCGAAAACGTGTACGTTTGCACTTCCCCGCCACAGGGAAGCTGCTAGCCGGGAATTCTCTGCCTGGTTCTACCCGCTGCCCGGAACGCTCCGCAGGGCAAAAGCGATTCTCGTCCTCCGTGCTTGCTTTTTCTCAGAAAGAGCCGTGGTGTGCGTTTTCGCCGGAAAACGCGTTTTCGGCCGAAAACGTGTACGTTTGCACTTCCCCGCCACAGGGAAGCTGCTAGCCGGGAATTCACTGCCTGGTTCTACCCGCTGCCCGGAACGCTACGCAGGGCAAAAGCGATTCTCGTCCTCCGTGCTTGCTTTTTCTCAGAAAGAGCCGTGGTGTGCGTTTTCGCCGCAAAACGCGTTTTCGGCCGAAAACGTGTACGTTTGCACTTCCCGGCCACAGGGAAGCTGCTAGCCGGCAATTCTCTGCCTGGTTCTACCCGCTGCCCGGAACGCTACGCAGGGCAAAAGCGATTCTCGTCCTCCGTGCTTGCTTTTTCTCAGAAAGAGCCGTGGTGTGCGTTTTCGCCGTAAACGCGTTTTCGGCCGAAAACGTGTACGTTTGCACTTCCCCGCCACAGGGAAGCTGCTAGCCGGGAATTCTCTGCCTGGTTCTACCCGCTGCCCGGAACGCTACGCAGGGCAAAAGCGATTCTCGTCCTCCGTGCTTGCTTTTTCTCAGAAAGAGCCGTGGTGTGCGTTTTCGCCGGAAAACGCGTTTTCGGCCGAAAACGTGTACGTTTGCACTTCCCCGCCACAGGGAAGCTGCTAGCCGGGAATTCGCTGCCTATTTCTACCCACTGCTCGGAACGCTACGCAGGGCAAAAGCGATTCTCGTCCTCCGTGCTTGCTTTTTCTCAGAAAGAGCCGTGGTGTGCGTTTTCGCCGGAAAACGCGTTTTCGGCCGAAAACGTGTACGTTTGCACTTCCCGGCCACAGGGAAGCTGCTAGCCGGGAATTCTCTGCCTGGTTCTACCCGCTGCCCGGAACGCTACGCAGGGCAAAAGCGGTTCTCGTCCTCCGTGCTTGCTTTTTCTCAGAAAGAGCCGTGGTGTGCGTTTTCGCCGTAAAACGCGTTTTCGGCCGAAAACGTGTACGTTTGCACTTCCCCGCCACAGGGAAGCTGCTAGCCGGGAATTCGCTGCCTATTTCTACCCGCTGCTCGGAACGCTACGCAGGGCAAAAGCGATTCTCGTCCTCCGTGCTTGCTTTTTCTCAGAAAGAGCCGTGGTGTGCGTTTTCGCCGGAAAACGCGTTTTCGGCCGAAAACGTGTACGTTTGCTCTTCCCGGCCACAGGGAAGCTGCTAGACGCGAATTCTCTGCCTGTTTCTAGCCGCTGCCCGGAACGCTACGCAGGGCAAAAGCGGTTCTCGTCCTCCGTGCTTGCTTTTTCTCAGAAAGAGCCGTGGTGTGCGTTTTCGCCGGAAAACGCGTTTTCGGCCGAAAACGTGTACGTTTGCACTTCCCGGCCACAGGGAAGCTGCTAGCCGGGAATTCTCTGCCTGGTTCTACCCGCTGCCCGGAACGCTACGCAGGGCAAAAGCGATTCTCGTCCTCCGTGCTTGCTTTTTCTCAGAAAGAGCCGTGGTGTGCGTTTTCGCCGGAAAACGCGTTTTCGGCCGAAAACGTGTACGTTTGCACTTCCCCGCCACAGGGAAGCTGCTAGCCGGGAATTCTCTGCCTGGTTCTACCCGCTGCCCGCAACGCTACGCAGGGCAAAAGCGATTCTCGTCCTCCGTGCTTGCTTTTTCTCAGAAAGAGCCGTGGTGTGCGTTTTCGCCGGAAAACGCGCTTTCGGCCGAAAACGTGTACGTTTGCACTTCCCGGCCACAGGGAAGCTGCTAGCCGGGAATTCTCTCCCTGGTTCTACCCGCTGCCCGGAACGCTACGCAGGGCAAAAGCGATTCTCGTCCTCCGTGCTTGCTTTTTCTCAGAAAGAGCCGTGGTGTGCGTTTTCGCCGGAAAACGCGTTTTCGGCCGAAAACGTGTACGTTTGCACTTCCCCGCCACAGGGAAGCTGCTACCAGGGAATTCGCTGCGTGATTCTACCCGCTGCCCGGAACGCTACGCAGGGCAAAAGCGATTCTCGTCCTCCGTGCTTGCTTTTTCTCAGAAAGAGCCGTGGTGTGCGTTTTCGCCGGAAAACGCGTTTTCGGCCGAAAACGTGTACGTTTGCACTTCCCGGCCACAGGGAAGCTGCTAGCCGGGAATTCACTGCCTGGTTCTACCCGCTGCCCGGAACGCTACGCAGGGCAAAAGCGATTCTCGTCCTCCGTGCTTGCTTTTTCTCAGAAAGAGCCGTGGTGTGCGTTTTCGCCGGAAAACGCGTTTTCGGCCGAAAACGTGTACGTTTGCACTTCCCGGCCACAGGGAAGCTGCTAGCCGGCAATTCTCTGACTGGTTCTACCCGCTGCCCGGAACGCTACGCAGGGCAAAAGCGATTCTCGTCCTCCGTGCTTGCTTTTTCTCAGAAAGAGCCGTGGTGTGCGTTTTCGCCGTAAACGCGTTTTCGGCCGAAAACGTGTACGTTTGCACTTCCCCGCCACAGGGAAGCTGCTAGCCGGGAATTCTCTGCCTGGTTCTACCCGCTGCTCGGAACGCTACGCAGGGCAAAAGCGATTCTCGTCCTCCGTGCTTGCTTTTTCTCAGAAAGAGCCGTGGTGTGCGTTTTCGCCGTAAAACGCGTTTTCGGCCGAAAACGTGTACGTTTGCTCTTCCCGGCCACAGGGAAGCTGCTAGACGGGAATTCTCTGCCTGGTTCTACCCGCTGCCCGGAACGCTACGCAGGGCAAAAGCGGTTCTCGTCCTCCGTGCTTGCTTTTTCTCAGAAAGAGCCGTGGTGTGCGTTTTCGCCGGAAAACGCGTTTTCGGCCGAAAACGTGTACGTTTGCACTTCCCGGCCACAGGGAAGCTGCTAGCCGGGAATTCTCTGCCTGGTTCTACCCGCTGCCCGGAACGCTACGCAGGGCAAAAGCGATTCTCGTCCTCCGTGCTTGCTTTTTCTCAGAAAGAGCCGTGGTGTGCGTTTTCGCCGGAAAACGCGTTTTCGGCCGAAAACGTGTACGTTTGCACTTCCCCGCCACAGGGAAGCTGCTAGCCGGGAATTCTCTGCCTGGTTCTACCCGCTGCCCGCAACGCTACGCAGGGCAAAAGCGATTCTCGTCCTCCGTGCTTGCTTTTTCTCAGAAAGAGCCGTGGTGTGCGTTTTCGCCGGAAAACGCGCTTTCGGCCGAAAACGTGTACGTTTGCACTTCCCGGCCACAGGGAAGCTGCTAGCCGGGAATTCTCTGCCTGGTTCTACCCGCTGCCCGGAACGCTACGCAGGGCAAAAGCGATTCTCGTCCTCCGTGCTTGCTTTTTCTCAGAAAGAGCCGTGGTGTGCGTTTTCGCGGGAAAACGTGTTTTCGGCCGAAAACGTGTACGTTTGCACTTCCCCGCCACAGGGAAGCTGCTAGCCGGGAATTCGCTGCCTATTTCTACCCGCTGCTCGGAACGCTACGCAGGGCAAAAGCGATTCTCGTCCTCCGTGCTTGCTTTTTCTCAGAAAGAGCCGTGGTGTGCGTTTTCGCCGGAAAACGCGTTTTCGGCCGAAAACGTGTACGTTTGCACTTCCCGGCCACAGGGAAGCTGCTAGCCGGGAATTCTCTGCCTGGTTCTACCCGCTGCCCGGAACGCTACGCAGGGCAAAAGCGGTTCTCGTCCTCCGTGCTTGCTTTTTCTCAGAAAGAGCCGTGGTGTGCGTTTTCGCCGTAAAACGCGTTTTCGGCCGAAAACGTGTACGTTTGCACTTCCCCGCCACAGGGAAGCTGCTAGCCGGGAATTCGCTGCCTATTTCTACCCGCTGCTCGGAACGCTACGCAGGGCAAAAGCGATTCTCGTCCTCCGTGCTTGCTTTTTCTCAGAAAGAGCCGTGGTGTGCGTTTTCGCCGGAAAACGCGTTTTCGGCCGAAAACGTGTACGTTTGCTCTTCCCGGCCACAGGGAAGCTGCTAGACGGGAATTCTCTGCCTGGTTCTAGCCGCTGCCCGGAACGCTACGCAGGGCAAAAGCGGTTCTCGTCCTCCGTGCTTGCTTTTTCTCAGAAAGAGCCGTGGTGTGCGTTTTCGCCGGAAAACGCGTTTTCGGCCGAAAACGTGTACGTTTGCACTTCCCGGCCACAGGGAAGCTGCTAGCCGGGAATTCTCTGCCTGGTTCTACCCGCTGCCCGGAACGCTACGCAGGGCAAAAGCGATTCTCGTCCTCCGTGCTTGCTTTTTCTCAGAAAGAGCCGTGGTGTGCGTTTTCGCCGGAAAACGCGTTTTCGGCCGAAAACGTGTACGTTTGCACTTCCCCGCCACAGGGAAGCTGCTAGCCGGGAATTCTCTGCCTGGTTCTACCCGCTGCCCGGAACGCTACGCAGGGCAAAAGCGATTCTCGTCCTCCGTGCTTGCTTTTTCTCAGAAAGAGCCGTGGTGTGCGTTTTCGCCGGAAAACGCGTTTTCGGCCGAAAACGTGTACGTTTGCACTTCCCCGCCACAGGGAAGCTGCTAGCCGGGAATTCTCTGCCTGGTTCTACCCGCTGCCCGCAACGCTACGCAGGGCAAAAGCGATTCTCGTCCTCCGTGCTTGCTTTTTCTCAGAAAGAGCCGTGGTGTGCGTTTTCGCCGGAAAACGTGTTTTCGGCCGAAAACGTGTACATTTGCACTTCCCGGCCACAGGGAAGCTGCTAGCCGGGAATTCTCTGCCTGGTTCTACCCGCTGCCCGGAACGCTACGCAGGGCAAAAGCGATTCTCGTCCTCCGTGCTTGCTTTTTCTCAGAAAGAGCCGTGGTGTGCGTTTTCGCCGGAAAACGCGTTTTCGGCCAAAAACGTGTACGTTTGCACTTCCCCGCCACAGGGAAGCTGCTACCAGGGAATTCGCTGCCTGATTCTACCCGCTGCCCGGAACGCTACGCAGGGCAAAAGCGATTCTCGTCCTCCGTGCTTGCTTTTTCTCAGAAAGAGCCGTGGTGTGCGTTTTCGCCGGAAAACGCGTTTTCGGCCGAAAACGTGTACGTTTGCACTTCCCGGCCACAGGGAAGCTGCTAGCCGGGAATTCACTGCCTGGTTCTACCCGCTGCCCGGAACGCTACGCAGGGCAAAAGCGATTCTCGTCCTCCGTGCTTGCTTTTTCTCAGAAAGAGCCGTGGTGTGCGTTTTCGCCGGAAAACGCGTTTTCGGCCGAAAACGTGTACGTTTGCACTTCCCGGCCACAGGGAAGCTGCTAGCCGGGAATTCTCTGCCTGGTTCTACCCGCTGCCCGGAACGCTACGCAGGGCAAAAGCGATTCTCGTCCTCCGTGCTTGCTTTTTCTCAGAAAGAGCCGTGGTGTGCGTTTTCGCCGTAAACGCGTTTTCGGCCGAAAACGTGTACGTTTGCACTTCCCCGCCACAGGGAAGCTGCTAGCCGGGAATTCTCTGCCTGGTTCTACCCGCTGCCCGGAACGCTACGCAGGGCAAAAGCGATTCTCGTCCTCCGTGCTTGCTTTTTCTCAGAAAGAGCCGTGGTGTGCGTTTTCGCCGTAAAACGCGTTTTCGGCCGAAAACGTGTACGTTTGCTCTTCCCGGCCACAGGGAAGCTGCTAGACGGGAATTCTCTGCCTGGTTCTACCCGCTGCCCGGAACGCTACGCAGGGCAAAAGCGGTTCTCGTCCTCCGTGCTTGCTTTTTCTCAGAAAGAGCCGTGGTGTGCGTTTTCGCCGGAAAACGCGTTTTCGGCCGAAAACGTGTACGTTTGCACTTCCCGGCCACAGGGAAGCTGCTAGCCGGGAATTCTCTGCCTGGTTCTACCCGCTGCCCGGAACGCTACGCAGGGCAAAAGCGATTCTCGTCCTCCGTGCTTGCTTTTTCTCAGAAAGAGCCGTGGTGTGCGTTTTCGCCGGAAAACGCGTTTTCGGCCGAAAACGTGTACGTTTGCACTTCCCCGCCACAGGGAAGCTGCTAGCCGGGAATTCTCTGCCTGGTTCTACCCGCTGCCCGCAACGCTACGCAGGGCAAAAGCGATTCTCGTCCTCCGTGCTTGCTTTTTCTCAGAAAGAGCCGTGGTGTGCGTTTTCGCCGGAAAACGCGCTTTCGGCCGAAAACGTGTACGTTTGCACTTCCCGGCCACAGGGAAGCTGCTAGCCGGGAATTCTCTGCCTGGTTCTACCCGCTGCCCGGAACGCTACGCAGGGCAAAAGCGATTCTCGTCCTCCGTGCTTGCTTTTTCTCAGAAAGAGCCGTGGTGTGCGTTTTCGCGGGAAAACGTGTTTTCGGCCGAAAACGTGTACATTTGCACTTCCCGGCCACAGGGAAGCTGCTAGCCGGGAATTCTCTGCCTGGTTCTACCCGCTGCCCGGAACGCTACGCAGGGCAAAAGCGATTCTCGTCCTCCGTGCTTGCTTTTTCTCAGAAAGAGCCGTGGTGTGCGTTTTCGCCGGAAAACGCGCTTTCGGCCGAAAACGTGTACGTTTGCACTTCCCGGCCACAGGGAAGCTGCTACCAGGGAATTCGCTGCCTGATTCTACCCGCTGCCCGGAACGCTACGCAGGGCAAAAGCGATTCTCGTCCTCCGTGCTTGCTTTTTCTCAGAAAGAGCCGTGGTGTACATTTTCGCCGTAAACGCGTTTTCGGCCGAAAACGTGTACGTTTGCACTTCCCCGCCACAGGGAAGCTGCTAGCCGGGAATTCTCTGCCTGGTTCTACCCGCTGCCCGGAACGCTACGCAGGGCAAAAGCGATTCTCGTCCTCCGTGCTTGCTTTTTCTCAGAAAGAGCCGTGGTGTGCGTTTTCGCCGGAAAACGCGTTTTCGGCCGAAAACGTGTACGTTTGCACTTCCCGGCCACAGGGAAGCTGCTAGACGGGAATTCTCTGCCTGGTTCTACCCGCTGCCCGGAACGCTACGCAGGGCAAAAGCGATTCTCGTCCTCCGTGCTTGCTTTTTCTCAGAAAGAGCCGTGGTGTGCGTTTTCGCCGCAAAACGCGTTTTCGGCCGAAAACGTGTACGTTTGCACTTCCCGGCCACAGGGAAGCTGCTAGCCGGCAATTCTCTGCCTGGTTCTACCCGCTGCCCGGAGCGCTACTCAGGGAAAAAGCGATTCTCGTCCTCCGTGCTTGCTTTTTCTCAGAAAGAGCCGTGGTGTGCGTTTTCGCCGTAAACGCGTTTTCGGCCGAAAACCTGTACGTTTGCACTTCCCCGCCACAGGGAAGCTGCTAGCCGGGAATTCTCTGCCTGGTTCTACCCGCTGCCCGGAACGCTACGCAGGGCAAAAGCGATTCTCGTCCTCCGTGCTTGCTTTTTCTCAGAAAGAGCCGTGGTGTGCGTTTTCGCCGGAAAACGCGTTTTCGGCCGAAAACGTGTACGTTTGCTCTTCCCGGCCACAGGGAAGCTGCTAGCCGGGAATTCTCTGCCTGGTTCTACCCGCTGCCCGGAACGCTACGCAGGGCAAAAGCGGTTCTCGTCCTCCGTGCTTGCTTTTTCTCAGAAAGAGCCGTGGTGTGCGTTTTCGCCGGAAAACGCGTTTTCGGCCGAAAACGTGTACGTTTGCACTTCCCAGCCACAGGGAAGCTGCTAGCCGGGAATTCTCTGCCTGGTTCTACCCGCTGCCCGGAACGCTACGCAGGGCAAAAGCGATTCTCGTCCTCCGTGCTTGCTTTTTCTCAGAAAGAGCCGTGGTGTGCGTTTTAGCCGGAAAACGCGTTTTCGGCCGAAAACGTGTACGTTTGCACTTCCCGGCCACAGGGAAGCTGCTAGCCGGGAATTCTCTGCCTGGTTCTACCCGCTGCCCGGAACGCTACGCAGGGCAAAAGCGATTCTCGTCCTCCGTGCTTGCTTTTTCTCAGAAAGAGCCGTGGTGTGCGTTTTCGCCGGAAAACGCGTTTTCGGCCGAAAACGTGTACGTTTGCACTTCCCCGCCACAGGGAAGCTGCTACCAGGGAATTCGCTGCCTGATTCTACCCGCTGCCCGGAACGCTACGCAGGGCAAAAGCGATTCTCGTCCTCCGTGCTTGCTTTTTCTCAGAAAGAGCCGTGGTGTGCGTTTTCGCCGGAAAACGCGTTTTCGGCCGAAAACGTGTACGTTTGCACTTCCCGGCCACAGGGAAGCTGCTAGCCGGGAATTCACTGCCTGGTTCTACCCGCTGCCCGGAACGCTACGCAGGGCAAAAGCGATTCTCGTCCTCCGTGCTTGCTTTTTCTCAGAAAGAGCCGTGGTGTGCGTTTTCGCCGGAAAACGCGTTTTCGGCCGAAAACGTGTACGTTTGCAATTCCCGGCCACAGGGAAGCTGCTAGCCGGCAATTCTCTGCCTGGTTCTACCCGCTGCCCGGAACGCTACGCAGGGCAAAAGCGATTCTCGTCCTCCGTGCTTGCTTTTTCTCAGAAAGAGCCGTGGTGTGCGTTTTCGCCGTAAACGCGTTTTCGGCCGAAAACGTGTACGTTTGCACTTCCCCGCCACAGGGAAGCTGCTAGCCGGGAATTCTCTGCCTGGTTCTACCCGCTGCCCGGAACGCTACGCAGGGCAAAAGCGATTCTCGTCCTCCGTGCTTGCTTTTTCTCAGAAAGAGCCGTGGTGTGCGTTTTCGCCGTAAAACGCGTTTTCGGCCGAAAACGTGTACGTTTGCTCTTCCCGGCCACAGGGAAGCTGCTAGACGGGAATTCTCTGCCTGGTTCTACCCGCTGCCCGGAACGCTACGCAGGGCAAAAGCGGTTCTCGTCCTCCGTGCTTGCTTTTTCTCAGAAAGAGCCGTGGTGTGCGTTTTCGCCGGAAAACGCGTTTTCGGCCGAAAACGTGTACGTTTGCACTTCCCGGCCACAGGGAAGCTGCTAGCCGGGAATTCTCTGCCTGGTTCTACCCGCTGCCCGGAACGCTACGCAGGGCAAAAGCGATTCTCGTCCTCCGTGCTTGCTTTTTCTCAGAAAGAGCCGTGGTGTGCGTTTTCGCCGGAAAACGCGTTTTCGGCCGAAAACGTGTACGTTTGCACTTCCCCGCCACAGGGAAGCTGCTAGCCGGGAATTCTCTGCCTGGTTCTACCCGCTGCCCGCAACGCTACGCAGGGCAAAAGCGATTCTCGTCCTCCGTGCTTGCTTTTTCTCAGAAAGAGCCGTGGTGTGCGTTTTCGCCGGAAAACGCGCTTTCGGCCGAAAACGTGTACGTTTGCACTTCCCGGCCACAGGGAAGCTGCTAGCCGGGAATTCTCTGCCTGGTTCTACCCGCTGCCCGGAACGCTACGCAGGGCAAAAGCGATTCTCGTCCTCCGTGCTTGCTTTTTCTCAGAAAGAGCCGTGGTGTGCGTTTTCGCGGGAAAACGTGTTTTCGGCCGAAAACGTGTACATTTGCACTTCCCGGCCACAGGGAAGCTGCTAGCCGGGAATTCTCTGCCTGGTTCTACCCGCTGCCCGGAACGCTACGCAGGGCAAAAGCGATTCTCGTCCTCCGTGCTTGCTTTTTCTCAGAAAGAGCCGTGGTGTGCGTTTTCGCCGGAAAACGCGTTTTCGGCCGAAAACGTGTACGTTTGCACTTCCCGGCCACAGGGAAGCTGCTACCAGGGAATTCGCTGCCTGATTCTACCCGCTGCCCGGAACGCTACGCAGGGCAAAAGCGATTCTCGTCCTCCGTGCTTGCTTTTTCTCAGAAAGAGCCGTGGTGTACATTTTCGCCGTAAACGCGTTTTCGGCCTAAAACGTGTACGTTTGCACTTCCCCGCCACAGGGAAGCTGCTAGCCGGGAATTCTCTGCCTGGTTCTACCCGCTGCCCGGAACGCTACGCAGGGCAAAAGCGATTCTCGTCCTCCGTGCTTGCTTTTTCTCAGAAAGAGCCGTGGTGTGCATTTTCGCCGGAAAACGCGTTTTCGGCCGAAAACGTGTACGTTTGCACTTCCCGGCCACAGGGAAGCTGCTAGACGGGAATTCTCTGCCTGGTTCTACCCGCTGCCCGGAACGCTACGCAGGGCAAAAGCGATTCTCGTCCTCCGTGCTTGCTTTTTCTCAGAAAGAGCCGTGGTGTGCGTTTTCGCCGCAAAACGCGTTTTCGGCCGAAAACGTGTACGTTTGCACTTCCCGGCCACAGGGAAGCTGCTAGCCGGCAATTCTCTGCCTGGTTCTACCCGCTGCCCGGAGCGCTACTCAGGGAAAAAGCGATTCTCGTCCTCCGTGCTTGCTTTTTCTCAGAAAGAGCCGTGGTGTGCGTTTTCGCCGTAAACGCGTTTTCGGCCGAAAACCTGTACGTTTGCACTTCCCCGCCACAGGGAAGCTGCTAGCCGGGAATTCTCTGCCTGGTTCTACCCGCTGCCCGGAACGCTACGCAGGGCAAAAGCGATTCTCGTCCTCCGTGCTTGCTTTTTCTCAGAAAGAGCCGTGGTGTGCGTTTTCGCCGGAAAACGCGTTTTCGGCCGAAAACGTGTACGTTTGCTCTTCCCGGCCACAGGGAAGCTGCTAGCCGGGAATTCTCTGCCTGGTTCTACCCGCTGCCCGGAACGCTACGCAGGGCAAAAGCGGTTCTCGTCCTCCGTGCTTGCTTTTTCTCAGAAAGAGCCGTGGTGTGCGTTTTCGCCGGAAAACGCGTTTTCGGCCGAAAACGTGTACGTTTGCACTTCCCAGCCACAGGGAAGCTGCTAGCCGGGAATTCTCTGCCTGGTTCTACCCGCTGCCCGGAACGCTACGCAGGGCAAAAGCGATTCTCGTCCTCCGTGCTTGCTTTTTCTCAGAAAGAGCCGTGGTGTGCGTTTTAGCCGGAAAACGCGTTTTCGGCCGAAAACGTGTACGTTTGCACTTCCCGGCCACAGGGAAGCTGCTAGCCGGGAATTCTCTGCCTGGTTCTACCCGCTGCCCGGAACGCTACGCAGGGCAAAAGCGATTCTCGTCCTCCGTGCTTGCTTTTTCTCAGAAAGAGCCGTGGTGTGCGTTTTCGCCGGAAAACGCGTTTTCGGCCGAAAACGTGTACGTTTGCACTTCCCCGCCACAGGGAAGCTGCTAGCCGGGAATTCTCTGCCTGGTTCTACCCGCTGCCCGGAACGCTACGCAGGGCAAAAGCGATTCTCGTCCTCCGTGCTTGCTTTTTCTCAGAAAGAGCCGTGGTGTGCGTTTTCGCCGGAAAACGCGTTTTCGGCCGAAAACGTGTACGTTTGCACTTCCCGGCCACAGGGAAGCTGCTAGCCGGGAATTCACTGCCTGGTTCTACCCGCTGCCCGGAACGCTACGCAGGGCAAAAGCGATTCTCGTCCTCCGTGCTTGCTTTTTCTCAGAAAGAGCCGTGGTGTGCGTTTTCGCCGCAAAACGCGTTTTCGGCCGAAAACGTGTACGTTTGCACTTCCCGGCCACAGGGAAGCTGCTAGCCGGGAATTCTCTGCCTGGTTCTACCCGCTGCCCGGAACGCTACTCAGGGAAAAAGCGATTCTCGTCCTCCGTGCTTGCTTTTTCTCAGAAAGAGCCGTGGTGTGCGTTTTCGCCGTAAACGCGTTTTCGGCCGAAAACGTGTACGTTTGCACTTCCCCGCCACAGGGAAGCTGCTAGCCGGGAATTCTCTGCCTGGTTCTACCCGCTGCCCGGAACGCTACGCAGGGCAAAAGCGATTCTCGTCCTCCGTGCTTGCTTTTTCTCAGAAAGAGCCGTGGTGTGCGTTTTCGCCGGAAAACGCGTTTTCGGCCGAAAACGTGTACGTTTGCACTTCCCGGCCACAGGGAAGCTGCTAGCCGGGAATTCTCTGCCTGGTTCTACCCGCTGCCCGGAACGCTACGCAGGGCAAAAGCAATTCTCGTCCTCCGTGCTTGCTTTTTCTCAGAAAGAGCCGTGGTGTGCGTTTTCGCCGGAAAACGCGTTTTCGGCCGAAAACGTGTACGTTTACACTTCCCCGCCACAGGGAAGCTGCTAGCCGGGAATTCGCTGCCTATTTCTACCCGCTGCTCGGAACGATACGCAGGGCAAAAGCGATTCTCGTCCTCCGTGCTTGCTTTTTCTCAGAAAGAGCCGTGGTGTGCGTTTTCGCCGGAAAACGCGTTTTCGGCCGAAAACGTGTACGTTTGCACTTCCCCGCCACAGGGAAGCTGCTAGCCGGGAATTCTCTGCCTGGTTCTACCCGCTGCCCGCAACGCTACGCAGGGCAAAAGCGATTCTCGTCCTCCGTGCTTGCTTTTTCTCAGAAAGAGCCGTGGTGTGCGTTTTCGCCGGAAAACGCGCTTTCGGCCGAAAACGTGTACGTTTGCACTTCCCGGCCACAGGGAAGCTGCTAGCCGGGAATTCTCTGCCTGGTTCTACCCGCTGCCCGGAACGCTACGCAGGGCAAAAGCGATTCTCGTCCTCCGTGCTTGCTTTTTCTCAGAAAGAGCCGTGGTGTGCGTTTTCGCGGGAAAACATGTTTTCGGCCGAAAACGTGTACATTTGCACTTCCCGGCCACAGGGAAGCTGCTAGCCGGGAATTCTCTGCCTGGTTCTACCCGCTGCCCGGAACGCTACGCAGGGCAAAAGCGATTCTCGTCCTCCGTGCTTGCTTTTTCTCAGAAAGAGCCGTGGTGTGCGTTTTCGCCGGAAAACGCGTTTTCGGCCGAAAACGTGTACGTTTGCACTTCCCGGCCACAGGGAAGCTGCTACCAGGGAATTCGCTGCCTGATTCTACCCGCTGCCCGGAACGCTACGCAGGGCAAAAGCGATTCTCGTCCTCCGTGCTTGCTTTTTCTCAGAAAGAGCCGTGGTGTACATTTTCGCCGTAAACGCGTTTTCGGCCGAAAACGTGTACGTTTGCACTTCCCCGCCACAGGGAAGCTGCTAGCCGGGAATTCTCTGCCTGGTTCTACCCGCTGCCCGGAACGCTACGCAGGGCAAAAGCGATTCTCGTCCTCCGTGCTTGCTTTTTCTCAGAAAGAGCCGTGGTGTGCGTTTTCGCCGGAAAACGCGTTTTCGGCCGAAAACGTGTACGTTTGCACTTCCCGGCCACAGGGAAGCTGCTAGACGGGAATTCTCTGCCTGGTTCTACCCGCTGCCCGGAACGCTACGCAGGGCAAAAGCGATTCTCGTCCTCCGTGCTTGCTTTTTCTCAGAAAGAGCCGTGGTGTGCGTTTTCGCCGCAAAACGCGTTTTCGGCCGAAAACGTGTACGTTTGCACTTCCCGGCCACAGGGAAGCTGCTAGCCGGCAATTCTCTGCCTGGTTCTACCCGCTGCCCGGAACGCTACTCAGGGAAAAAGCGATTCTCGTCCTCCGTGCTTGCTTTTTCTCAGAAAGAGCCGTGGTGTGCGTTTTCGCCGCAAAACGCGTTTTCGGCCGAAAACGTGTACGTTTGCACTTCCCAGCCACAGGGAAGCTGCTAGCCGGGAATTCTCTGCCTGGTTCTACCCGCTGCCCGGAACGCTACGCAGGGCAAAAGCGATTCTCGTCCTCCGTGCTTGCTTTTTCTCAGAAAGAGCCGTGGTGTGCGTTTTAGCCGGAAAACGCGTTTTCGGCCGAAAACGTGTACGTTTGCACTTCCCGGCCACAGGGAAGCTGCTAGCCGGGAATTCTCTGCCTGGTTCTACCCGCTGCCCGGAACGCTACGCAGGGCAAAAGCGATTCTCGTCCTCCGTGCTTGCTTTTTCTCAGAAAGAGCCGTGGTGTGCGTTTTCGCCGGAAAACGCGTTTTCGGCCGAAAACGTGTACGTTTGCACTTCCCCGCCACAGGGAAGCTGCTAGCCGGGAATTCTCTGCCTGGTTCTACCCGCTGCCCGGAACGCTACGCAGGGCAAAAGCGATTCTCGTCCTCCGTGCTTGCTTTTTCTCAGAAAGAGCCGTGGTGTGCGTTTTCGCCGGAAAACGCGTTTTCGGCCGAAAACGTGTACGTTTGCACTTCCCGGCCACAGGGAAGCTGCTAGCCGGGAATTCACTGCCTGGTTCTACCCGCTGCCCGGAACGCTACGCAGGGCAAAAGCGATTCTCGTCCTCCGTGCTTGCTTTTTCTCAGAAAGAGCCGTGGTGTGCGTTTTCGCCGCAAAACGCGTTTTCGGCCGAAAACGTGTACGTTTGCACTTCCCGGCCACAGGGAAGCTGCTAGCCGGGAATTCGCTGCCTATTTCTACCCGCTGCTCGGAACGATACGCAGGGCAAAAGCGATTCTCGTCCTCCGTGCTTGCTTTTTCTCAGAAAGAGCCGTGGTGTGCGTTTTCGCCGGAAAACGCGTTTTCGGCCGAAAACGTGTACGTTTGCTCTTCCCGGCCACAGGGAAGCTGCTAGCCGGGAATTCTCTGCCTGGTTCTACCCGCTGCCCGGAACGCTACGCAGGGCAAAAGCGGTTCTCGTCCTCCGTGCTTGCTTTTTCTCAGAAAGAGCCGTGGTGTGCGTTTTCGCCGGTAAACGCGTTTTCGGCCGAAAACGTGTACGTTTGCACTTCCCAGCCACAGGGAAACTGCTAGCCGGGAATTCTCTGCCTGGTTCTACCCGCTGCCCGGAACGCTACGCAGGGCAAAAGCGATTCTCGTCCTCCGTGCTTGCTTTTTCTCAGAAAGAGCCGTGGTGTGCGTTTTCGCGGGAAAACGTGTTTTCGGCCGAAAACGTGTACATTTGCACTTTCCGGCCACAGGGAAGCTGCTAGCCGGGAATTCTCTGCCTGGTTCTACCCGCTGCCCGGAACGCTACGCAGGGCAATAGCGATTCTCGTCCTCCGTGCTTGCTTTTTCTCAGAAAGAGCCGTGGTGTGCGTTTTCGCCGTAAAACGCGCTTTCGGCCGAAAACGTGTACGTTTGCACTTCCCGGCCACAGGGAAGCTGCTAGCCGGGAATTCTCTGCCTGGTTCTACCCGCTGCCCGGAACGCTACGCAGGGCAAAAGCGATTCTCGTCCTCCGTGCTTGCTTTTTCTCAGAAAGAGCCGTGGTGTGCGTTTTCGCCGGAAAACGCTTTTTCGGCCGAAAACGTGTACGTTTGCACTTCCCGGCCACAGGGAAGCTGCTAGCCGGGAATTCTCTGCCTGGTTCTACCCGCTGCCCGGAACGCTACGCAGGGCAAAAGCGATTCTCGTCCTCCGTGCTTGCTTTTTCTCAGAAAGAGCCGTGGTGTACATTTTCGCCGTAAACGCGTTTTCGGCCGAAAACGTGTACGTTTGCACTTCCCCGCCACAGGGAAGCTGCTAGCCGGGAATTCTCTGCCTGGTTCTACCCGCTGCCCGGAACGCTACGCAGGGCAAAAGCGATTCTCGTCCTCCGTGCTTGCTTTTTCTCAGAAAGAGCCGTGGTGTGCGTTTTCGCCGGAAAACGCGTTTTCGGCCGAAAACGTGTACGTTTTCACTTCCCGGCCACAGGGAAGCTGCTAGACGGGAATTCTCTGCCTGGTTCTACCCGCTGCCCGGAACGCTACGCAGGGCAAAAGCGATTCTCGTCCTCCGTGCTTGCTTTTTCTCAGAAAGAGCCGTGGTGTGCGTTTTCGCCGCAAAACGCGTTTTCGGCCGAAAACGTGTACGTTTGCACTTCCCGCCCACAGGGAAGCTGCTAGCCGGCAATTCTCTGCCTGGTTCTACCCGCTGCACAGAACGCTACTCAGGGAAAAAGCGATTCTCGTCCTCCGTGCTTGCTTTTTCTCAGAAAGAGCCGTGGTGTGCGTTTTCGCCGTAAACGCGTTTTCGGCCGAAAACGTGTACGTTTGCACTTCCCCGCCACAGGGAAGCTGCTAGCCGGGAATTCTCTGCCTGGTTCTACCCGCTGCCCGGAACGCTACGCAGGGCAAAAGCGATTCTCGTCCTCCGTGCTTGCTTTTTCTCAGAAAGAGCCGTGGTGTGCGTTTTCGCCGGAAAACGCGTTTTCGGCCGAAAACGTGTACGTTTGCTCTTCCCGGCCACAGGGAAGCTGCTAGCCGGGAATTCTCTGCCTGGTTCTACCCGCTGCCCGGAACGCTACGCAGGGCAAAAGCGGTTCTCGTCCTCCGTGCTTGCTTTTTCTCAGAAAGAGCCGTGGTGTGCGTTTTCGCCGGAAAACGCGTTTTCGGCCGAAAACGTGTACGTTTGCAATTCCCCGCGACAGGGAAGCTGCTAGCCGGGAATTCGCTACCTATTTCTACCCGCTGCTCGGAACGCTACGCAGGGCAAAAGCGATTCTCGTCCTCCGTGCTTGCTTTTTCTCAGAAAGAGCCGTGGTGTGCGTTTTCGCCGGAAAACGCGTTTTCGGCCGAAAACGTGTACGTTTGCACTTCCCGGCCACAGGGAAGCTGCTAGCCGGGAATTCTCTGCCTGGTTCTACCCGCTGCCCGGAACGCTACGCAGGGCAAAAGCAATTCTCGTCCTCCGTGCTTGCTTTTTCTCAGAAAGAGCCGTGGTGTGCGTTTTCGCCGGAAAACGCGTTTTCGGCCGAAAACGTGTACGTTTGCACTTCCCCGCCACAGGGAAGCTGCTAGCCGGGAATTCGCTGCCTATTTCTACCCGCTGCTCGGAACGCTACGCAGGGCAAAAGCGATTCTCGTCCTCCGTGCTTGCTTTTTCTCAGAAAGAGCCGTGGTGTGCGTTTTCGCCGGAAAACGCGTTTTCGGCCGAAAACGTGTACGTTTGCTCTTCCCGGCCACAGGGAAGCTGCTAGCCGGGAATTCTCTGCCTGGTTCTACCCGCTGCCCGGAACGCTACGCAGGGCAATAGCGGTTCTCGTCCTCCGTGCTTGCTTTTTCTCAGAAAGAGCCGTGGTGTGCGTTTTCGCCGGTAAACGCGTTTTCGGCCGAAAACGTGTACGTTTGCACTTCCCAGCCACAGGGAAACTGCTAGCCGGGAATTCTCTGCCTGGTTCTACCCGCTGCCCGCAACGCTACGCAGGGCAAAAGCGATTCTCGTCCTCCGTGCTTGCTTTTTCTCAGAAAGAGCCGTGGTGTGCGTTTTCGCCGGAAAACGCGTTTTCGCCCGAAAACGTGTACGTTTGCACTTCCCGGCCACAGGGAAGCTGCTAGCCGGGAATTCTCTGCCTGGTTCTACCCGCTGCCCGGAACGCTACGCAGGGCAAAAGCGATTCTCGTCCTCCGTGCTTGCTTTTTCTCAGAAAGAGCCGTGGTGTGCGTTTTCGCCGGAAAACGCGTTTTCGGCCGAAAACGTGTACGTTTGCACTTCCCCGCCACAGGGAAGCTGCTAGCCGGGAATTCTCTGCCTGGTTCTACCCGCTGCCCGCAACGCTACGCAGGGCAAAAGCGATTCTCGTCCTCCGTGCTTGCTTTTTCTCAGAAAGAGCCGTGGTGTGCGTTTTCGCCAGAAAACGCGCTTTCGGCCGAAAACGTGTACGTTTGCACTTCCCGGCCACAGGGAAGCTGCTAGCCGGCAATTCGCTGCCTGGTTCTACCCGCTGCCCGGAACGCTACGCAGGGCAAAAGCGATTCTCGTCCTCCGTGCTTGCTTTTTCTCAGAAAGAGCCGTGGTGTGCGTTTTCGCCGGAAAACGCGTTTTCGGCCGAAAACGTGTACGTTTGCACTTCCCGGCCACAGGGAAGCTGCTAGCCGGCAATTCTCTGCCTGGTTCTACCCGCTGCCCGGAACGCTACGCAGGGCAAAAGCGATTCTCGTCCTCCGTGCTTGCTTTTTCTCAGAAAGAGCCGTGGTGTGCGTTTTCGCCGGAAAACGCGTTTTCGGCCGAAAACGTGTACGTTTGCACTTCCCCTCCACAGGGAAGCTGCTACCAGGGAATTCGCTGCCTGATTCTACCCGCTGCCCGGAACGCTACGCAGGGCAAAAGCGATTCTCGTCCTCCGTGCTTGCTTTTTCTCAGAAAGAGCCGTGGTGTGCGTTTTCGCCGGAAAACGCGTTTTCGGCCGAAAACGTGTACGTTTGCACTTCCCGGCCACAGGGAAGCTGCTAGACGGGAATTCTCTGCCTGGTTCTACCCGCTGCCCGGAACGCTACGCAGGGCAAAAGCGATTCTCGTCCTCCGTGCTTGCTTTTTCTCAGAAAGAGCCGTGGTGTGCGTTTTCGCCGCAAAACGCGTTTTCGGCCGAAAACGTGTACGTTTGCACTTCCCAGCCACAGGGAAGCTGCTAGCCGGGAATTCTCTGCCTGGTTCTACCCGCTGCCCGGAACAATACGCAGGGCAAAAGCGATTCTCGTCCTCCGTGCTTGCTTTTTCTCAGAAAGAGCCGTGGTGTGCGTTTTCGCGGGAAAACGCGTTTTCGCCCGAAAACGTGTACGTTTGCACTTCCCCGCCACAGGGAAGCTGCTAGCCGGGAATTCTCTGCCTGGTTCTACCCGCTGCCCGGAACGCTACGCAGGGCAAAAGCGATTCTCGTCCTCCGTGCTTGCTTTTTCTCAGAAAGAGCCGTGGTGTGCGTTTTCGCCGGAAAACGCGTTTTCGGCCGAAAACGTGTACGTTTGCACTTCCCCGCCACAGGGAAGCTGCTAGCCGGGAATTCTCTGCCTATTTCTACCCGCTGCTCAGAACGCTACGCAGGGCAAAAGCGATTCTCGTCCTCCGTGCTTGCTTTTTCTCAGAAAGAGCCGTGGTGTGCTTTTTCGCCGGAAAACGCGTTTTCGGCCGAAAACGTGTACGTTTGCACATCCCCGCCTCAGGGAAGCTGCTAGCCGGGAATTCTCTGCCTGGTTCTACCCGCTGCCCGGAACGCTACGCAGGGCAAAAGCGATTCTCGTCCTCCGTGCTTGCTTTTTCTCAGAAAGAGCCGTGGTGTGCGTTTTCGCCGGAAAACGCGTTTTCGGCCGAAAACGTGTACGTTTGCACTTCCCCGCCACAGGGAAGCTGCTAGCCGGCAATTCGCTGCCTGGTTCTACCCGCTGCCCGGAACGCTACGCAGGGCAAAAGCGATTTTCGTCCTCCGCGCTTGCTTTTTCTCAGAAAGAGCCGTGGTGTGCGTTTTCGACGGAAAACGCGTTTTCGGCCGAAAACGTCTACGTTTGCACTTCCCGGCCACAGGGAAGCTGCTAGCCGGCAATTCGCTGCCTATTTCTACCCGCTGCTCAGAACGCTACGGAGGGCAAAAACGATTCTCGTCCTCCGTGCTTGCTTTTTCTCAGAAAGAGCCGTGGTGTGCGTTTTCTCCAGAAAACGCGTTTTCGGCCGGAAACGTGTACGTTTGCACTTCCCGGCCACAGGGAAGCTGCTAGACGGGAATTCTCTGCCTGGTTCTACCCGCTGCCCGGAACGCTACGCAGGGCAAAAGCGATTCTCGTCCTCCGTGCTTGCTTTTTCTCAGAAAGAGCCGTGGTGTGCGTTTTCGCCGGAAAACGCGTTTTCGGCCGAAAACGTGTAAGTTTGCACTTCCCGGCCACAGGGAAGCTGCTAGCCGGGAATTCTCTGCCTGGTTCTACCCGCTGCCCGGAACGCTACGCAGGGCAAAAGCGATTCTCGTCCTCCGTGCTTGCTTTTTCTCAGAAAGAGCCGTGGTGTGCGTTTTCGCCGTAAAACGCGTTTTCGGCCGAAAACGTGTACGTTTGCACTTCCCCGCCACAGGGAAGCTGCTAGCCGGGAATTCTCTGCCTGGTTCTACCCGCTGCCCGGAACACTATGCAGGGCAAAAGCGATTCTCGTCCTCCGTGCTTGCTTTTTCTCAGAAAGAGCCGTGGTGTGCGTTTTCGCCTGTAAACGCGTTTTCGGCCGAAAACGTGTTTGTTTGCACTTCCCGGCCACAGGGAAGCTGCTAGCCGGGAATTCTCTGCCTGGTTCTACCCGCTGCCCGGAACGCTACGCAGGGCAAAAGCGATTCTCGTCCTCCGTGCTTGCTTTTTCTCAGAAAGAGCCGTGGTGTGCGTTTTCGCCGGAAAACGCGCTTTCGGTCGAAAACGTGTACGTTTGCACTTCCCGGCCACAGGGAAGCTGCTAGACGGGAATTCTCTGCCTGGTTCTACCCGCTGCCCGGAACGCTACGCAGGGCAAAAGCGATTCTCGTCCTCCGTGCTTGCTTCTTCTCAGAAAGAGCCGTGGTGTGCGTTTTCGCCGGAAAACGCGTTTTCGGCCGAAAACGTGTACGTTTGCACTTCCCGGCCACAGGGGAGCTGCTAGCCGGGAATTCTCTGCCTGGTTCTACCCGCTGCCCGGAACGCTACGCAGGGCAAAAGCGGTTCTCGTCCTCCGTGCTTGCTTTTTCTCAGAAAGAGCCGTGGTGTGCGTTTTCGCAGGAAAACGCGTTTTCGGCCGAAAACGTGTACGTTTGCACTTCCCCTCCACAGGGAAGCTGCTACCAGGGAATTCGCTGCCTGATTCTACCCGCTGCCCGGAACGCTACGCAGGGCAAAAGCGATTCTCGTCCTCCGTGCTTGCTTTTTCTCAGAAAGAGCCGTGGTGTGCGTTTTCGCCGGAAAACGCGTTTTCGGCCGAAAACGTGTACGTTTGCACTTCCCGGCCACAGGGAAGCTGCTAGACGGGAATTCTCTGCCTGGTTCTACCCGCTGCCCGCAACGCTACGCAGGGCAAAAGCGATTCTCGTCCTCCGTGCTTGCTTTTTCTCAGAAAGAGCCGTGGTGTGCGTTTTCGCCGGAAAACGCGCTTTCGGCCGAAAACGTGTACGTTTGCACTTCCCAGCCACAGGGAAGCTGCTAGCAGGGAATTCTCTGCCTGGTTCTACCCGCTGCCCGGAACAATACGCAGGGCAAAAGCGATTCTCGTCCTCCGTGCTTGCTTTTTCTCAGAAAGAGCCGTGGTGTGCGTTTTCGCGGGAAAACGCGTTTTCGCCCGAAAACGTGTACGTTTGCACTTCCCCGCCACAGGGAAGCTGCTAGCCGGGAATTCTCTGCCTGGTTCCACCCGCTGCCCGGAACGCTACGCAGGGCAAAAGCGATTCTCGTCCTCCGTGCTTGCTTTTTCTCAGAAAGAGCCGTGGTGTGCGTTTTCGCCGGAAAACGCTTTTTCGGCCGAAAACGTGTACGTTTGCACTTCCCCGCCACAGGGAAGCTGCTAGCCGGGAATTCTCTGCCTATTTCTACCCGCTGCTCAGAACGCTACGCAGGGCAAAAGCGATTCTCGTCCTCCGTGCTTGCTTTTTCTCAGAAAGAGCCGTGGTGTGCGTTTTCGCGGGAAAACGCGTTTTCGGCCGAAAACGTGTACGTTTGCACATCCACGCCTCAGGGAAGCTGCTAGCCGGGAATTCTCTGCCTGGTTCTACCCGCTGCCCGGAACGCTACGCAGGGCAAAAGCGATTCTCGTCCTCCGTGCTTGCTTTTTCTCAGAAAGAGCCGTGCTGTGCGTTTTCGCCGGAAAACGCGTTTTCGGCCGAAAACGTGTACGTTTGCACTTCCCGGCCACAGGGAAGCTGCTAGCCGGCAATTCACTGCCTGGTTCTACCCGCTGCCCGGAACGCTACGCAGGGCAAAAGCGATTTTCGTCCTCCGCGCTTGCTTTTTCTCAGAAAGAGCCGTGGTGTGCGTTTTCGCCGGAAAACGCGTTTTCGGCCGAAAACGTGTACGTTTGCACTTCCCCGCCACAGGGAAGCTGCTAGCCGGCAATTCGCTGCCTATTTCTACCCGCTGCTCAGAACGCTACGGAGGGCAAAAACGATTCTCGTCCTCCGTGCTTGCTTTTTCTCAGAAAGAGCCGTGGTGTGCGTTTTCTCCAGAAAACGCGTTTTTGGCCGGAAACGTGTACGTTTGCACTTCCCGGCCACAGGGAAGCTGCTAGACGGGAATTCTCTGCCTGGTTCTACCCGCTGCCCGGAACGCTACGCAGGGCAAAAGCGATTCTCGTCCTCCGTGCTTGCTTTTTCTCAGAAAGAGCCGTGGTGTGCGTTTTCGCCGGAAAACGCGTTTTCGGCCGAAAACGTGTACGTTTGCACTTCCCGGCCACAGGGAAGCTGCTAGCCGGGAATTCTCTGCCTGGTTCTACCCGCTGCCCGGAACGCTACGCAGGGCAAAAGCGATTCTCGTCCTCCGTGCTTGCTTTTTCTCAGAAAGAGCCGTGGTGTGCGTTTTCGCCGTAAAACGTGTTTTCGGCCGAAAACGTGTACGTTTGCACTTCCCCGCCACAGGGAAGCTGCTAGCCGGGAATTCTCTGCCTGGTTCTACCCGCTGCCCGGAACACTATGCAGGGCAAAAGCGATTCTCGTCCTCCGTGCTTGCTTTTTCTCAGAAAGAGCCGTGGTGTGCGTTTTCGCCGGAAAACGCGTTTTCGGCCGAAAACGTGTACGTTTGCTCTTCCCGGCCACAGGGAAGCTGCTAGCCGGGAATTCTCTGCCTGGTTCTACCCGCTGCCCGGAACGCTACGCAGGGCAAAAGCGGTTCTCGTCCTCCGTGCTTGCTTTTTCTCAGAAAGAGCCGTGGTGTGCGTTTTCGCCGGAAAACGCGTTTTCGGCCGAAAACGTGTACGTTTGCACTTCCCGGCCACAGGGAAGCTGCTAGCCGGGAATTCTCTGCCTGGTTCTACCCGCTGCCCGGAACGCTACGCAGGGCAAAAGCGATTCTCGTCCTCCGTGCTTGCTTTTTCTCAGAAAGAGCCGTGGTGTGCGTTTTCGCCGGAAAACGCGTTTTCGGCCGAAAACGTGTACGTTTGCACTTCCCGGCCACAGGGAAGCTGCTAGCCGGGAATTCTCTGCCTGGTTCTACCCGCTGCCCGGAACGCTACGCAGGGCAAAAGCGATTCTCGTCCTCCGTGCTTGCTTTTTCTCAGAAAGAGCCGTGGTGTGCGTTTTCGCCGGAAAACGCGTTTTCGGCCGAAAACGTGTACGTTTGCACTTCCCCGCCACAGGGAAGCTGCTAGCCGGGAATTCTCTGCCTGGTTCTACCCGCTGCCCGGAACGCTACGCAGGGCAAAAGCGATTCTCGTCCTCCGTGCTTGCTTTTTCTCAGAAAGAGCCGTGGTGTGCGTTTTCGCCGGAAAACGCGTTTTCGGCCGAAAACGTGTACGTTTGCACTTCCCGGCCCCAGGGAAGCTGCTAGCCGGGAATTCACTGCCTGGTTCTACCCGCTGCCCGGAACGCTACGCAGGGCAAAAGCGATTCTCGTCCTCCGTGCTTGCTTTTTCTCAGAAAGAGCCGTGGTGTGCGTTTTCGCCGGAAAACGCGTTTTCGGCCGAAAACGTGTACGTTTGCACTTCCCGGCCACAGGGAAGCTGCTAGACGGGAATTCTCTGCCTGGTTCTACCCGCTGCCCGGAACGCTACGCAGGGCAAAAGCGATTCTCGTCCTCCGTGCTTGCTTTTTCTCAGAAAGAGCCGTGGTGTGCGTTTTCGCCGCAAAACGCGTTTTCGGCCGAAAACGTGTACGTTTGCACTTCCCGGCCACAGGGAAGCTGCTAGCCGGGAATTCTCTGCCTGGTTCTACCCGCTGCCCGGAACGCTACTCAGGGAAAAAGCGATTCTCGTCCTCCGTGCTTGCTTTTTCTCAGAAAGAGCCGTGGTGTGCGTTTTCGCCGTAAACGCGTTTTCGGCCGAAAACGTGTACGTTTGCACTTCCCCGCCACAGGGAAGCTGCTAGCCGGGAATTCACTGCCTGGTTCTACCCGCTGCCCGGAACGCTACGCAGGGCAAAAGCGATTCTCGTCCTCCGTGCTTGCTTTTTCTCAGAAAGAGCCGTGGTGTGCGTTTTCGCCGGAAAACGCGTTTTCGGCCGAAAACGTGTACGTTTGCACTTCCCCGCCACAGGGAAGCTGCTAGCCGGGAATTCGCTGCCTATTTCTACCCGCTGCTCGGAACGCTACGCAGGGCAAAAGCGATTCTCGTCCTCCGTGCTTGCTTTTTCTCAGAAAGAGCCGTGGTGTGCGTTTTCGCCGGAAAACGCGTTTTCGGCCGAAAACGTGTACGTTTGCACTTCCCGGCCACAGGGAAGCTGCTAGCCGGGAATTCTCTGCCTGGTTCTACCCGCTGCCCGGAACGCTACTCAGGGAAAAAGCGATTCTCGTCCTCCGTGCTTGCTTTTTCTCAGAAAGAGCCGTGGTGTGCGTTTTCGCCGTAAACGCGTTTTCGGCCGAAAACGTGTACGTTTGCACTTCCCCGCCACAGGGAAGCTGCTAGCCGGGAATTCTCTGCCTGGTTCTACCCGCTGCCCGGAACGCTACGCAGGGCAAAAGCGATTCTCGTCCTCCGTGCTTGCTTTTTCTCAGAAAGAGCCGTGGTGTGCGTTTTCGCCGGAAAACGCGTTTTCGGCCGAAAACGTGTACGTTTGCACTTCCCCGCCACAGGGAAGCTGCTAGCCGGGAATTCGCTGCCTGGTTCTACCCGCTGCTCGGAACGCTACGCAGGGCAAAAGCGATTCTCGTCCTCCGTGCTTGCTTTTTCTCAGAAAGAGCCGTGGTGTGCGTTTTCGCCGGAAAACGCGTTTTCGGCCGAAAACGTGTACGTTTGCACTTCCCGGCCACAGGGAAGCTGCTAGCCGGGAATTCTCTGCCTGGTTCTACCCGCTGCCCGGAACGCTACGCAGGGCAAAAGCAATTCTCGTCCTCCGTGCTTGCTTTTTCTCAGAAAGAGCCGTGGTGTGCGTTTTCGCCGGAAAACGCGTTTTCGGCCGAAAACGTGTACGTTTGCACTTCCCGGCCACAGGGAAGCTGCTAGCCGGGAATTCGCTGCCTATTTCTACCCGCTGCTCGGAACGCTACGCAGGGCAAAAGCGATTCTCGTCCTCCGTGCTTGCTTTTTCTCAGAAAGAGCCGTGGTGTGCGTTTTCGCGGGAAAACGCGTTTTCGGCCGAAAACGTGTACGTTTGCTCTTCCCGGCCACAGGGAAGCTGCTAGCCGGGAATTCTCTGCCTGGTTCTACCCGCTGCCCGGAACGCTACGCAGGGCAAAAGCGGTTCTCGTCCTCCGTGCTTGCTTTTTCTCAGAAAGAGCCGTGGTGTGCGTTTTCGCCGGAAAACGCGTTTTCGGCCGAAAACGTGTACGTTTGCACTTCCCCGCCACAGGGAAGCTGCTAGCCGGGAATTCTCTGCCTGGTTCTACCCGCTGCCCGGAACGCTACGCAGGGCAAAAGCGATTCTCGTCCTCCGTGCTTGCTTTTTCTCAGAAAGAGCCGTGCTGTGCGTTTTCGCCGGAAAACGCGTTTTCGGCCGAAAACGTGTACGTTTGCACTTCCCGGCCACAGGGAAGCTGCTAGCCGGCAATTCGCTGCCTGGTTCTACCCGCTGCCCGGAACGCTACGCAGGGCAAAAGCGATTTTCGTCCTCCGCGCTTGCTTTTTCTCAGAAAGAGCCGTGGTGTGCGTTTTCGCCGGAAAACGCGTTTTCGGCCGAAAACGTGTACGTTTGCACTTCCCCGCCACAGGGAAGCTGCTAGCCGGCAATTCGCTGCCTATTTCTACCCGCTGCTCAGAACGCTACGGAGGGCAAAAACGATTCTCATCCTCCGTGCTTGCTTTTTCTCAGAAAGAGCCGTGGTGTGCGTTTTCTCCAGAAAACGCGTTTTCGGCCGAAAACGTGTACGTTTGCACTTCCCGGCCACAGGGAAGCTGCTAGCCGGGAATTCTCTGCCTGGTTCTACCCGCTGCCCGGAACGCTACGCAGGGCAAAAGCGATTCTCGTCCTCCGTGCTTGCTTTTTCTCAGAAAGAGCCGTGGTGTGCGTTTTCGCCGGAAAACGCGTTTTCGGCCGAAAACGTGTACGTTTGCACTTCCCGGCCACAGGGAAGCTGCTAGACGGGAATTCTCTGCCTGGTTCTACCCGCTGCCCGCAACGCTACGCAGGGCAAAAGTGATTCTCGTCCTCCGTGCTTGCTTTTTCTCAGAAAGAGCCGTGGTGTGCGTTTTCGCCGGAAAACGCGCTTTCGGCCGAAAACGTGTACGTTTGCACTTCCCAGCCACAGGGAAGCTGCTAGCAGGGAATTCTCTGCCTGGTTCTACCCGCTGCCCGGAACAATACGCAGGGCAAAAGCGATTCTCGTCCTCCGTGCTTGCTTTTTCTCAGAAAGAGCCGTGGTGTGCGTTTTCGCCGGAAAACGCGTTTTCGGCCGAAAACGTGTACGTTTGCACTTCCCCGCCACAGGGAAGCTGCTAGCCGGGAATTCTCTGCCTATTTCTACCCGCTGCTCAGAACGCTACGCAGGGCAAAAGCGATTCTCGTCCTCCGTGCTTGCTTTTTCTCAGAAAGAGCCGTGGTGTGCGTTTTCGCGGGAAAACGCGTTTTCGGCCGAAAACGTGTACGTTTGCACATCCCCGCCTCAGGGAAGCTGCTAGCCGGGAATTCTCTGCCTGGTTCTACCCGCTGCCCGGAACGCTACGCAGGGCAAAAGCGATTCTCGTCCTCCGTGCTTGCTTTTTCTCAGAAAGAGCCGTGCTGTGCGTTTTCGCCGGAAAACGCGTTTTCGGCCGAAAACGTGTACGTTTGCACTTCCCGGCCACAGGGAAGCTGCTAGACGGGAATTCGCTGCCTGGTTCTACCCGCTGCCCGGAACGCTACGCAGGGCAAAAGCGATTTTCGTCCTCCGCGCTTGCTTTTTCTCAGAAAGAGCCGTGGTGTGCGTTTTCGCCGGAAAACGCGTTTTCGGCTGAAAACGTGTACGTTTGCACTTCCCCGCCACAGGGAAGCTGCTAGCCGGCAATTCGCTGCCTATTTCTACCCGCTGCTCAGAACGCTACGGAGGGCAAAAACGATTCTCGTCCTCCGTGCTTGCTTTTTCTCAGAAAGAGCCGTGGTGTGCGTTTTCTCCAGAAAACACGTTTTCGGCCGGAAACGTGTACGTTTGCACTTCCCGGCCACAGGGAAGCTGCTAGACGGGAATTCTCTGCCTGGTTCTACCCGCTGCCCGGAACGCTACGCAGGGCAAAAGCGATTCTCGTCCTCCGTGCTTGCTTTTTCTCAGAAAGAGCCGTGGTGTGCGTTTTCGCCGGAAAACGCGTTTTCGGCCGAAAACGTGTACGTTTGCACTTCCCGGCCACAGGGAAGCTGCTAGCCGGGAATTCTCTGCCTGGTTCTACCCGCTGCCCGGAACGCTACGCAGGGCAAAAGCGATTCTCGTCCTCCGTGCTTGCTTTTTCTCAGAAAGAGCCGTGGTGTGCGTTTTCGCCGGAAAACGCGTTTTCGGCCGAAAACGTGTACGTTTGCACTTCCCCGCCACAGGGAAGCTGCTAGCCGGGAATTCTCTGCCTGGTTCTACCCGCTGCCCGGAACGCTACGCAGGGCAAAAGCGATTCTCGTCCTCCGTGCTTGCTTTTTCTCAGAAAGAGCCGTGGTGTGCGTTTTCGCCGGAAAACGCGTTTTCGGCCGAAAACGTGTACGTTTGCACTTCCCGGCCACAGGGAAGCTGCTAGCCGGGAATTCACTGCCTGGTTCTACCCGCTGCCCGGAACGCTACGCAGGGCAAAAGCGATTCTCGTCCTCCGTGCTTGCTTTTTCTCAGAAAGAGCCGTGGTGTGCGTTTTCGCCGGAAAACGCGTTTTCGGCCGAAAACGTGTACGTTTGCACTTCCCGGCCACAGGGAAGCTGCTAGACGGCAATTCTCTGCCTGGTTCTACCCGCTGCCCGGAACGCTACGCAGGGCAAAAGCGATTCTCGTCCTCCGTGCTTGCTTTTTCTCAGAAAGAGCCGTGGTGTGCGTTTTCGCCGCAAAACGCGTTTTCGGCCGAAAACGTGTACGTTTGCACTTCCCGGCCACAGGGAAGCTGCTAGCCGGGAATTCTCTGCCTGGTTCTACCCGCTGCCCGGAACGCTACTCAGGGAAAAAGCGATTCTCGTCCTCCGTGCTTGCTTTTTCTCAGAAAGAGCCGTGGTGTGCGTTTTCGCCGTAAACGCGTTTTCGGCCGAAAACGTGTACGTTTGCACTTCCCCGCCACAGGGAAGCTGCTAGCCGGGAATTCACTGCCTGGTTCTACCCGCTGCCCGGAACGCTACGCAGGGCAAAAGCGATTCTCGTCCTCCGTGCTTGCTTTTTCTCAGAAAGAGCCGTGGTGTGCGTTTTCGCCGGAAAACGCGTTTTCGGCCGAAAACGTGTACGTTTGCACTTCCCCGCCACAGGGAAGCTGCTACCAGGGAATTCGCTGCCTATTTCTACCCGCTGCTCGGAACGCTACGCAGGGCAAAAGCGATTCTCGTCCTCCGTGCTTGCTTTTTCTCAGAAAGAGCCGTGGTGTGCGTTTTCGCCGGAAAACGCGTTTTCGGCCGAAAACGTGTACGTTTGCACTTCCCGGCCACAGGGAAGCTGCTAGCCGGGAATTCTCTGCCTGGTTCTACCCGCTGCCCGGAACGCTACTCAGGGAAAAAGCGATTCTCGTCCTCCGTGCTTGCTTTTTCTCAGAAAGAGCCGTGGTGTGCGTTTTCGCCGTAAACGCGTTTTCGGCCGAAAACGTGTACGTTTGCACTTCCCCGCCACAGGGAAGCTGCTAGCCGGGAATTCTCTGCCTGGTTCTACCCGCTGCCCGGAACGCTACGCAGGGCAAAAGCGATTCTCGTCCTCCGTGCTTGCTTTTTCTCAGAAAGAGCCGTGGTGTGCGTTTTCGCCGGAAGAGGCGTTTTCGGCCGAAAACGTGTACGTTTGCACTTCCCCGCCACAGGGAAGCTGCTAGCCGGGAATTCGCTGCCTGGTTCTACCCGCTGCTCGGAACGCTACGCAGGGCAAAAGCGATTCTCGTCCTCCGTGCTTGCTTTTTCTCAGAAAGAGCCGTGGTGTGCGTTTTCGCCGGAAAACGCGTTTTCGGCCGAAAACGTGTACGTTTGCTCTTCCCGGCCACAGGGAAGCTGCTAGCCGGGAATTCTCTGCCTGGTTCTACCCGCTGCCCGGAACGCTACGCAGGGCAAAAGCGGTTCTCGTCCTCCGTGCTTGCTTTTTCTCAGAAAGAGCCGTGGTGTGCGTTTTCGCCGGAAAACGCGTTTTCGGCCGAAAACGTGTACGTTTGCACTTCCCCGCCACAGGGAAGCTGCTAGCCGGGAATTCTCTGCCTGGTTCTACCCGCTGCCCGGAACGCTACGCAGGGCAAAAGCGATTCTCGTCCTCCGTGCTTGCTTTTTCTCAGAAAGAGCCGTGCTGTGCGTTTTCGCCGGAAAACGCGTTTTCGGCCGAAAACGTGTACGTTTGCACTTCCCGGCCACAGGGAAGCTGCTAGCCGGCAATTCGCTGCCTGGTTCTACCCGCTGCCCGGAACGCTACGCAGGGCAAAAGCGATTTTCGTCCTCCGCGCTTGCTTTTTCTCAGAAAGAGCCGTGGTGTGCGTTTTCGCCGGAAAACGCGTTTTCGGCCGAAAACGTGTACGTTTGCACTTCCCCGCCACAGGGAAGCTGCTAGCCGGCAATTCGCTGCCTATTTCTACCCGCTGCTCAGAACGCTACGGAGGGCAAAAACGATTCTCGTCCTCCGTGCTTGCTTTTTCTCAGAAAGAGCCGTGGTGTGCGTTTTCTCCAGAAAACGCGTTTTCGGCCGGAAACGTGTACGTTTGCACTTCCCGGCCACAGGGAAGCTGCTAGCCGGGAATTCTCTGCCT
Source organism: Athene noctua (assembly GCF_965140245.1). Lineage (NCBI taxonomy): Eukaryota > Metazoa > Chordata > Aves > Strigiformes > Strigidae > Athene > Athene noctua. The sequence goes on from NW_027437665.1 coordinate 202,836, forward strand.
GGTTCTACCCGCTGCCCGGAACGCTACGCAGGGCAAAAGCGATTCTCGTCCTCCGTGCTTGCTTTTTCTCAGAAAGAGCCGTGGTGTGCGTTTTCGCCGGAAAACGCGTTTTCGGCCGAAAACGTGTACGTTTGCACTTCCCCGCCACAGGGAAGCTGCTAGCCGGGAATTCTCTGCCTGGTTCTACCCGCTGCCCGGAACGCTACGCAGGGCAAAAGCGATTCTCGTCCTCCGTGCTTGCTTTTTCTCAGAAAGAGCCGTGGTGTGCGTTTTCGCCGGAAAACGCGTTTTCGGCCGAAAACGTGTACGTTTGCACTTCCCGGCCACAGGGAAGCTGCTAGCCGGGAATTCACTGCCTGGTTCTACCCGCTGCCCGGAACGCTACGCAGGGCAAAAGCGATTCTCGTCCTCCGTGCTTGCTTTTTCTCAGAAAGAGCCGTGGTGTGCGTTTTCGCCGGAAAACGCGTTTTCGGCCGAAAACGTGTACGTTTGCACTTCCCGGCCACAGGGAAGCTGCTAGACGGGAATTCTCTGCCTGGTTCTACCCGCTGCCCGGAACGCTACGCAGGGCAAAAGCGATTCTCGTCCTCCGTGCTTGCTTTTTCTCAGAAAGAGCCGTGGTGTGCGTTTTCGCCGGAAAACGCGTTTTCGGCCGAAAACGTGTACGTTTGCACTTCCCGGCCACAGGGAAGCTGCTAGCCGGGAATTCTCTGCCTGGTTCTACCCGCTGCCCGGAACGCTACGCAGGGCAAAAGCGATTCTCGTCCTCCGTGCTTGCTTTTTCTCAGAAAGAGCCGTGGTGTGCGTTTTCGCCGGAAAACGCGTTTTCGGCCGAAAACGTGTACGTTTGCACTTCCCGGCCACAGGGAAGCTGCTAGCCGGGAATTCTCTGCCTGGTTCTTCCCGCTGCCCGGAACGCTCGCAGGGCAAAAGCGATTCTCGTCCTCCGTGCTTGCTTTTTCTCAGAAAGAGCCGTGGTGTGCGTTTTCGCGGGAAAACGCGTTTTCGCCCGAAAACGTGTACGTTTGCACTTCCCCGCCACAGGGAAGCTGCTAGCCGGGAATTCTCTGCCTGGTTCTACCCGCTGCCCGGAACACTATGCACGGCAAAAGCGATTCTCATCCTCCGTGCTTGCTTTTTCTCAGAAAGAGCCGTGGTGTGCGTTTTCGCTGGAAAACGCGTTTTCGGCCGAAAACGTGTATGTTTGCACTTCCCCGCCACAGGGAAGCTGCTAGCCAGGAATTCTCTGCCTGGTTCTACCCGCTGCCGGAACGCTACGCAGGGCAAAAGCGATTCTCGTCCTCCGTGCTTGCTTTTTCTCAGAAAGAGCCGTGGTGTGCGTTTTCGCCGTAAAACGCGTTTTCGGCCGAAAACGTGTACGTTTGCACTTCCCGGCCACAGGGAAGCTGCTAGCCGGGAATTCTCTGCCTGGTTCTACCCGCTGCCCGGAACGCTATGCAGGGCAAAAGCGATTCTCGTCCTCCGTGCTTGCTTTTTCTCAGAAAGAGCCGTGGTGTGCGTTTTCGCCGGAAAACGCGTTTTCGGCTGAAAACGTGTACGTTTGCACATCCCCGCCTCAGGGAAGCTGCTAGCCGGGAATTCTCTGCCTGGTTCTACCCGCTGCCCGGAACGCTACGCAGGGCAAAAGCGATTCTCGTCCTCCGTGCTTGCTTTTTCTCAGAAAGAGCCGTGGTGTGCGTTTTCGCCGGAAAACGCGTTTTCGGCCGAAAACGTGTACGTTTGCACTTCCCGGCCACAGGGAAGCTGCTAGCCGGCAATTCGCTGCCTGGTTCTACCCGCTGCCCGGAACGCTACGCAGGGCAAAAGCGATTTTCGTCCTCCGTGCTTGCTTTTTCTCAGAAAGAGCCGTGGTGTGCTTTTTCGCCGGAAAACGCGTTTTCGGCCGAAAACGTGTACGTTTGCACTTCCTGGCCACAGGGAAGCTGCTAGCCGGCAATTCGCTGCCTATTTCTACCCGCTGCTCAGAACGCTACGCAGGGCAAAAACGATTCTCGTCCTCCGTGCTTGCTTTTTCTCAGAAAGAGCCGTGGTGTGCGTTTTCTCCAGAAAACGCGTTTTCGGCCGGAAACTTGTACGTTTGCACTTCCCGGCCACAGGGAAGCTGCTAGCCGGCAATTCTCTGCCTGGTTCTACCCGCTGCCCAGAACGCTACGCAGGGCAAAAGCGATTCTCGTCCTCCGTGCTTGCTTTTTCTCAGAAAGAGCCGTGTTGTGCGTTTTCGCCGGAAAACGCGTTTTCGCCCGAAAACGTTTACGTTTGCACTTCCCGGCCACAGGGAAGCTGCTAGACGGGAATTCTCTGCCTGGTTCTACCCGCTGCCCGGAACGCTACGCAGGGCAAAAGCGATTCTCGTCCTCCGTGCTTGCTTTTTCTCAGAAAGAGCCGTGGTGTGCGTTTTCGCCGGAAAACGCGTTTTCGGCCGAAAACGTGTACGTTTGCACTTCCCGGCCACAGGGAAGCTGCTAGCCGGGAATTCTCTGCCTGGTTCTACCCGCTGCCCGGAACGCTACGCAGGGCAAAAGCGATTCTCGTCCTCCGTGCTTGCTTTTTCTCAGAAAGAGCCGTGGTGTGCTTTTTCGCCGTAAAACGCGTTTTCGGCCGAAAACGTGTACGTTTGCACTTCCCCGCCACAGGGAAGCTGCTAGCCGGGAATTCTCTGCCTGGTTCTACCCGCTGCCCGGAACACTATGCAGGGCAAAAGCGATTCTCGTCCTCCGTGCTTGCTTTTTCTCAGAAAGAGCCGTGGTGTGCGTTTTCGCCGGAAAACGCGTTTTCGGCCGAAAACGTGTACGTTTGCACTTCCCCGCCACAGGGAAGCTGCTAGCCGGGAATTCTGTGCCTGGTTCTACCCGCTGCCCGGAACACTATGCAGGGCAAAAGCGGTTCTCGTCCTCCGTGCTTGCTTTTTCTCAGAAAGAGCCGTGGTGTGCGTTTTCGCCGGAAAACGCGTTTTCGGCCGAAAACGTGTACGTTTGCACTTCCCCGCCACAGGGAAGCTGCTAGCAGGGAATTCGCTGCCTGGTTCTACCCGCTGCCCGGAACGCTACGCAGGGCAAAATCGATTCTCGTCCTCCGTGCTTGCTTTTTCTCAGAAAGAGCCGTGGTGTGCGTTTTCGCCGGAAAACGCGTTTTCGGCCGAAAACGTGTACGTTTGCACTTCCCGGCCACAGGGAAGCTGCTAGCCGGGAATTCTCTGCCTGGTTCTACCCGCTGCCCAGAACGCTACGCAGGGCAAAAACGATTCTCGTCCTCCGTGCTTGCTTTTTCTCAGAAAGAGCCGTGGTGTGCGTTTTCGCCGGAAAACGCGTTTTCGGCCGAAAACGTGTACGTTTGCACTTCCCGGCCACAGGGAAGCTGCTAGCCGGCAATTCGCTGCCTGGTTCTACCCGCTGCCCGGAACGCTACGCAGGGCAAAAGCGATTCTCGTCCTCCGTGCTTGCTTTTTCTCAGAAAGAGCCATGGTGTGCTTTTTCTCCAGAAAACGCGTTTCGGCCGGAAACGTGTACGTTTGCACTTCCCGGCCACAGGGAAGCTGCTAGCCGGCAATTCTCTGCCTGGTTCTACCCGCTGCCCAGAACGCTTCGCAGGGCAAAAGCGATTCTCGTCTTCCGTGCTTGCTTTTTCTCAGAAAGAGCCGTGGTGTGCGTTTTCGCGGGAAAACGCGTTTTCGGCCGAAAACGTGTACGTTTGCACATCCCCGCCTCAGGGAAGCTGCTAGCCGGGAATTCTCTGCCTGGTTCTACCCGCTGCCCGGAACGCTACGCAGGGCAAAAGCGATTCTCGTCCTCCGTGCTTGCTTTTTCTCAGAAAGAGCCGTGGTGTGCGTTTTCGCCGGAAAACGCGTTTTCGGCCGAAAACGTGTACGTTTGCACTTCTCGGCCACAGGGAAGCTGCTAGCCGGCAATTCGCTGCCTGGTTCTACCCGCTGCCCGGAACGCTACGCAGGGCAAAAGCGATTCTCGTCCTCCGTGCTTGCTTTTTCTCAGAAAGAGCCGTGGTGTGCTTTTTCGCCGGAAAACGCGTTTTCGGCCGAAAACGTGTACGTTTGCACTTCCTGGCCACAGGGAAGCTGCTAGCCGGCAATTCGCTGCCTATTTCTACCCGCTGCTCAGAACGCTACGCAGGGCAAAAACGATTCTCGTCCTCCGTGCTTGCTTTTTCTCAGAAAGAGCCGTGGTGTGCGTTTTCTCCAGAAAACGCGTTTTCGGCCGGAAACGTGTACGTTTGCACTTCCCGGCCACAGGGAAGCTGGTAGCCGGCAATTCTCTGCCTGGTTCTACCCGCTGCCCAGAACGCTACGCAGGGCAAAAGCGATTCTCGTCCTCCGTGCTTGCTTTTTCTCAGAAAGAGCCGTGGTGTGCGTTTTCGCCGGAAAACGCGTTTTCGGCCGAAAACGTGTACGTTTGCACTTCCCGGCCACAGGGAAGCTGCTAGACGGGAATTCTCTGCCTGGTTCTACCCGCTGCCCGGAACGCTACGCAGGGCAAAAGCGATTCTCGTCCTCCGTGCTTGCTTTTTCTCAGAAAGAGCCGTGGTGTGCGTTTTCGCCGGAAAACGCGTTTTCGGCCGAAAACGTGTACGTTTGCACTTCCCCGCCACAGGGAAGCTGCTAGCCGGGAATTCTCTGCCTGGTTCTACCCGCTGCCCGGAACGCTACGCAGGGCAAAAGCGATTCTCGTCCTCCGTGCTTGCTTTTTCTCAGAAAGAGCCGTGGTGTGCGTTTTCGCCGTAAAACGCGTTTTCGGCCGAAAACGTGTACGTTTGCACTTCCCCGCCACAGGGAAGCTGCTAGCCGGGAATTCTCTGCCTGGTTCCACCCGCTGCCCGGAACACTATGCAGGGCAAAAGCGATTCTCGTCCTCCGTGCTTGCTTTTTCTCAGAAAGAGCCGTGGTGTGCGTTTTCGCCGGAAAACGCGTTTTCGGCCGAAAACGTGTACGTTTGCACTTCCCCGCCACAGGGAAGCTGCTAGCAGGGAATTCGCTGCCTGGTTCTACCCGCTGCCCGGAACGCTACGCAGGGCAAAATCGATTCTCGTCCTCCGTGCTTGCTTTTTCTCAGAAAGAGCCGTGGTGTGCGTTTTCGCCGGAAAACGCGTTTTCGGCCGAAAACGTGTACGTTTGCACTTCCCGGCTACAGGGAAGCTGCTAGCCGGGAATTCTCTGCCTGGTTCTACCCGCTGCCCGGAACGCTACGCAGGGCAAAAGCGATTCTCGTCCTCCGTGCTTGCTTTTTCTCAGAAAGAGCCGTGGTGTGCGTTTTCGCGGGAAAACGCGTTTTCGGCCGAAAACGTGTACGTTTGCACTTCCCCGCCTCAGGGAAGCTGCTAGCCGGGAATTCTCTGCCTGGTTCTACCCGCTGCCCGGAACGCTACGCAGGGCAAAAGTGATTCTCGTCCTCCGTGCTTGCTTTTTCTCAGAAAGAGCCGTGGTGTGCGTTTTCGCCGGAAAACGCGTTTTCGGCCGAAAACGGGTACGTTTGCACTTCCCGGCCACAGGGAAGCTGCTAGCGGGCAATTCGCTGCCAGGTTCTACCCGCTGCCCGGAACGCTACGCAGGGCAAAAGCGATTTTCGTCCTCCGTGCTTGCTTTTTCTCAGAAAGAGCCGTGGTGTGCTTTTTCGCCGGAAAACGCGTTTTCGGCCGAAAACGTGTACGTTTGCACTTCCTGGCCACAGGGAAGCTGCTAGCCGGCAATTCGCTGCCTATTTCTCCCCGCTGCTCCGAACGCTACGCAGGGCAAAAACGATTCTCGTCCTCCGTGCATGCTTTTTCTCAGAAAGAGCCATGGTGTGCTTTTTCTCCAGAAAACGCGTTTCGGCCGGAAACGTGTACGTTTGCACTTCCCGGCCACAGGGAAGCTGCTAGCCGGGAATTCTCTGCCTGGTTCTTCCCGCTGCCCGGAACGCTACGCAGGGCAAAAGCGATTCTCGTCCTCCGTGCTTGCTTTTTCTCAGAAAGAGCCGTGGTGTGCTTTTTCTCCGGAAAACGAGTTTTCGGCCGGAAACGTGTACGTTTGCACTTCCCCGCCACAGGGAAGCTGCTAGCCGGGAATTCTCTGCCTGGTTCTACCCGCTGCCCGGAACGCTACGCAGGGCAAAAGCGATTCTCGTCCTCCGTGCTTGCTTTTTCTCAGAAAGAGCCGTGGTGTGCGTTTTCGCCGTAAAACGCGTTTCCGGCCGAAAACGTGTACGTTTGCACTTCCCCGCCACAGGAAAGCTGCTAGCCGGGAATTCTCTGCCTGGTTCTACCCGGTGCCCGGAACGCTACGCAGGGCAAAAGAGATTCTCGTCCTCCGTGCTTGCTTTTTCTCAGAAAGAGCCATGGTGTGCTTTTTCTCCGGAAAACGCGTTTTCGGCCGGAAACGTGTACGTTTGCACTACCCGGCCAAAGGGAAGCTGCTAGCCGGCAATTCGCTGCCTATTTCTACCCGCTGCTCAGAACGCTAAGCTGGGCAAAAGCGATTCTCGTCCTCCGTGCTTGCTTTTTCTCAGAAAGAGCCGTGGTGTGCGTTTTCGCCGGAAAACGCGTTTTCGGCCGAAAACGTGTACGTTCGCACTTCCCGGCCACAGGGAATCTGCTAGACGGGAATTCTCTGCCTGGTTCTACCCGCTGCCCGGAACGCTACGCAGGGCAAAAGCGATTCTCGTCCTCCGTGCTTGCTTTTTCTCAGAAAGAGCCGTGGTGTGCGTTTTCGCCGGAAAACGCGTTTTCGGCCGAAAACGTGTACGTTTGCACTTCCTCGCCACAGGGAAGCTGCTAGCCGGGAATTCTCTGCCTGGTTCTACCCGCTGCCCGGAACGCTACGCAGGGCAAAAGCGATTCTCGTCCTCCGTGCTTGCTTTTTCTCAGAAAGAGCCGTGGTGTGCGTTTTCGCCGGAAAACGCGTTTTCGGCCGAAAACGTGTACGTTTGCACTTCCCGGCCACAGGGAAGCTGCTAGCCGGGAATTCTCTGCCTGGTTCTACCCGCTGCCCGGAACGCTACGCAGGGCAAAAGCGATTCTCGTCCTCCGTGCTTGCTTTTTCTCAGAAAGAGCCGTGGTGTGCGTTTTCGCCGGAAAACGCGTTTTCGGCCGAAAACGTGTACGTTTGCACTTCCTCGCCACAGGGAAGCTGCTAGCCGGGAATTCTCTGCCTGGTTCTACCCGCTGCCCGGAACGCTACGCAGGGCAAAAGCGATTCTCGTCCTCCGTGCTTGCTTTTTCTCAGAAAGAGCCGTGGTGTGCGTTTTCGCCGGAAAACGCGTTTTCGGCCGAAAACGTGTACGTTTTCACTTCCCGGCCACAGGGAAGCTGCTAGCCGGGAATTCTCTGCCTGGTTCTACCCGCTGCCCGGAACGCTACGCAGGGCAAAAGCGATTCTCGTCCTCCGTGCTTGCTTTTTCTCAGAAAGAGCCGTGGTGTGCGTTTTCGCCGCAAAACGCGTTTTCGGCCGAAAACGTGTACGTTTGCACTTCCCCGCCACAGCGAAGCTGCTAGCCGGGAATTCTCTGCCTGGTTCTACCCGCTGCCCGCAACGCTACGCAGGGCAAAAGCGATTCTCGTCCTCCGTGCTTGCTTTTTCTCAGAAAGAGCCGTGGTGTGCGTTTTAGCCGGAAAACGCGCTTTCAGCCGAAAACGTGTACGTTTGCACTTCCCGGCCACAGGGAAGCTGCTAGACGGGAATTCTCTGCCTGGTTCTACCCGCTGCCCGGAACGCTACGCAGGGCAAAAGCGATTCTCGTCCTCCGTGCTTGCTTTCTCTCAGAAAGAGCCGTTGTGTGCGTTTTCGCCGGAAAACGCGCTTTCGGCCGAAAACGTGTACGTTTGCACTTCCCGGCCACAGGGAAGCTGCTAGCCGGGATTTTTCTGCCTGGTTCTACCCGCTGCCCGGAACGCTACGCAGGGCAAAAGCGATTCTCGTCCTCCGTGCTTGCTTTTTCTCAGAAAGAGCCGTGGTGTGCGTTTTCGCCGGAAAACGCGTTTTCGGCCGAAAACGTGTACGTTTGCACTTCCCCGCCACAGGAAAGCTGCTAGCCGGGAATTCTCTGCCTGGTTCTACCCGCTGCCCGGAACGCTACGCAGGGCAAAAGCGATTCTCGTCCTCCGTGCTTGCTTTTTCTCAGAAAGAGCCGTGGTGTGCGTTTTCGCCGGAAAACGCGTTTTCGGCCGAAAACGTGTACGTTTGCACTTCCCCACCACAGGGAAGCTGCTAGCCGGGAAGTCGCTGCCCATTTCTACCCCCTCCTCGAAACGCTACGCAGGGCAAAAGCGATTCTCGTCCTCCGTGCTTGCTTTTTCTCAGAAAGAGCCGTGGTGTGCGTTTTCGCCGTAAAACGCGTTTTCGGCCGAAAACGTGTACGTTTGCACTTCCCCGCCACAGGGAAGCTGCTAGCCGGGAATTCTCTGCCTGGTTCTACCCGCTGCCCGGAACGCTACGCAGGGCAAAAGCGATTCTCGTCCTCCGTGCTTGCTTTTTCTCAGAAAGAGCCGTGGTGTGCGTTTTCGCCGGAAAACGCGTTTTCGGCCGAAAACGTGTACGTTTGCACTTCCCCGCCACAGGGAAGCTGCTAGACGGGAATTCTCTGCCTGGTTCTACCCGCTGCCAGGAACGCTACGCAGGGCAAAAGATATTCTCGTCCTCCGTGCTTGCTTTTTCTCAGAAAGAGCCATGGTGTGCTTTTTCTCCGGAAAACGCGTTTTCGGCCGGAAACGTGTACGTTTGCACTACCCGGCCAAAGGGAAGCTGCTAGCCGGCAATTCGCTGCCTATTTCTACCCGCTGCTCAGAACGCTAAGCTGGGCAAAAGCGATTCTCGTCCTCCGTGCTTGCTTTTTCTCAGAAAGAGCCGTGGTGTGCGTTTTCGCCGGAAAACGCGTTTTCGGCCGAAAACGTGTACGTTTGCACTTCCCGGCCACAGGGAATCTGCGAGACGGGAATTCTCTGCCTGGTTCTACACGCTGCCCGCAACGCTACGCAGGGCAAAAGCGATTCTCGTCCTCCGTGCTTGCTTTTTCTCAGAAAGAGCCGTGGTGTGCGTTTTCGCCGGAAAACGCGTTTTCGGCCGAAAACGTGTACGTTTGCACTTCCTCGCCACAGGGAAGCTGCTAGCCGGGAATTCTCTGCCTGGTTCTACCCGCTGCCCGGAACGCTACGCAGGGCAAAAGCGATTCTCGTCCTCCGTGCTTGCTTTTTCTCAGAAAGAGCCGTGGTGTGCGTTTTCGCCGGAAAACGCGTTTTCGGCCGAAAACGTGTACGTTTGCACTTCCCGGCCACAGGGAAGCTGCTAGCCGGGAATTCTCTGCCTGGTTCTACCCGCTGCCCGGAACGCTACGCAGGGCAAAAGCGATTCTCGTCCTCCGTGCTTGCTTTTTCTCAGAAAGAGCCGTGGTGTGCGTTTTCGCTGGAAAACGCGTTTTCGGCCGAAAACGTGTACGTTTGCACTTCCCCGCCACAGCGAAGCTGCTAGACGGGAATTCTCTGCCTGGTTCTACCCGCTGCCCGGAACGCTACGCAGGGCAAAAGCGATTCTCGTCCTCCGTGCTTGCTTTTTCTCAGAAAGAGCCGTGGTGTGCGTTTTAGCCGGAAAACGCGCTTTCAGCCGAAAACGTGTACGTTTGCACTTCCCGGCCACAGGGAAGCTGCTAGACGGGAATTCTCTGCCTGGTTCTACCCGCTGCCCGGAACGCTACGCAGGGCAAAAGCGATTCTCGTCCTCCGTGCTTGCTTTTTCTCAGAAAGAGCCGTGGTGTGCGTTTTCGCCGGAAAACGCGTTTTCGGCCGAAAACGTGTACGTTTGCACTTCCCCGCCACAGGGAAGCTGCTAGCCGGGAATTCGCTGCCTATTTCTACCCGCTGCTCAGAACGCTACGCAGGGCAAAAGCGATTCTCGTCCTCCGTGCTTGCTTTTTCTCAGAAAGAGCCGTGGTGTGCGTTTTCGCCGGAAAACGCTTTTTCGGCCGAAAACGTGTACGTTTGCACTTCCCCGCCACAGCGAAGCTGCTAGACGGGAATTCTCTGCCTGGTTCTACCCGCTGCCCGGAACGCTACGCAGGGCAAAAGCGATTCTCGTCCTCCGTGCTTGCTTTTTCTCAGAAAGAGCCGTGGTGTGCGTTTTCGCCGGAAAACGCGTTTTCGGCCGAAAACGTGTACGTTTGCACTTCCCCGCCACAGGAAAGCTGCTAGCCGGGAATTCTCTGCCTGGTTCTACCCGCTGCCCGGAACGCTACCAAGGGCAAAAGCAGTTCTCGTCCTCCGTGCTTGCTTTTTCTCAGAAAGAGCCGTGGTGTGCTTTTTTGCCGGAAAACGCGTTTTCGGCCGAAAACGTGTACGTTTGCACTTCCCCACCACAGGGAAGCTGCTAGCCGGGAAGTCGCTGCCCATTTCTACCCCCTCCTCGAAACGCTACGCAGGGCAAAAGCGATTCTCGTCCTCCGTGCTTGCTTTTTCTCAGAAAGAGCCGTGGTGTGCGTTTTCGCCGTAAAACGCGTTTTCGGCCGAAAACGTGTACGTTTGCACTTCCCGGCCACAGGGAAGCTGCTAGCCGGGAATTCTCTGCCTGGTTCTACCCGCTGCCCGGAACGCTACGCAGGGCAAAAGCGATTCTCGTCCTCCGTGCTTGCTTTTTCTCAGAAAGAGCCGTGGTGTGCGTTTTCGCCGGAAAACGCGTTTTCGGCCGAAAACGTGTACGTTTGCACTTCCCCGCCACAGGGAAGCTGCTAGACGGGAATTCTCTGCCTGGTTCTACCCGCTGCCCGGAACGCTACGCAGGGCAAAAGAGATTCTCGTCCTCCGTGCTTGCTTTTTCTCAGAAAGAGCCATGGTGTGCTTTTTCTCCGGAAAACGCGTTTTCGGCCGGAAACGTGTACGTTTGCACTTCCCGGCCACAGGGAAGCTGCTAGCCGGGAATTATCTGCCTGGTTCTACCCGCTGCCCGGAACGCTACGCAGGGCAAAAGCGATTCTCGTCCTCCGTGCTTGCTTTTTCTCAGAAAGAGCCGTGGTGTGCGTTTTCGCCGGAAAACGCGTTTTCGGCCGAAAACGTGTACGTTTGCACTTCCCCGCCACAGGGAAGCTGCTAGCCGGGAATTCTCTGCCTGGTTCTACCCGCTGCCCGGAACGCTACGCAGGGCAAAAGCGATTCTCGTCCTCCGTGCTTGCTTTTTCTCAGAAAGAGCCGTGGTGTGCGTTTTCGCCGGAAAACGCGTTTTCGCTCGAAAACGTGTACGTTTGCACTTCCCCGCCACAGGGAAGCTGCTAGCCGGGAATTCTCTGCCTGGTTCTACCCGCTGCCCGGAACGCTACGCAGGGCAAAAGCGATTCTCGTCCTCCGTGCTTGCTTTTTCTCAGAAAGAGCCGTGGTGTGCGTTTTCGCCGGAAAACGCGTTTTCGGCCGAAAACTTGTACGTTTGCACTTCCCCGCCACAGGGAAGCTGCTAGCCGGGAATTCGCTGCCTATTTCTACCCGCTGCTCGGAACGCTACGCAGCGCAAAAGCGATTCTCGTCCTCCGTGCTTGCTTTTTCTCAGAAAGAGCCGTGGTGTGCGTTTTCGCCGGAAAACGTGTTTTCGGCCGAAAACGTGTTCGTTTGCACTTCCCCGCCACAGGGAAGCTGCTAGCCGGGAATTCTCTGCTGGTTCTACCCGCTGCCCGGAACGCTACGCAGGGCAAAAGCGATTCTCGTCCTCCGTGCTTGCTTTTTCTCAGAAAGAGCCGTGGTGTGCGTTTTCGCGGGAAAACGCGTTTTCGGCCGGAAACGTGTACGTTTGCACTTCCCGGCCACAGGGAAGCTGCTAGCCGGCAATTCGCTGCCTATTTCTACCCGCTGCTCGGAACGCTACGCAGTCCAAAAGCGATTCTCGTCCTCCGTGCTTGCTTTTTCTCAGAAAGAGCCGTGGTGTGCATTTTCGCCGGAAAACGCGTTTTCGGCCGAAAACGTGTACGTTTGCACTTCCCCGCCACAGGGAAGCTGCTAGCCGGGAATTCTCTGCCTGGTTCTACCCGCTGCCCGGAACGCTACGCAGGGCAAAAGCGATTCTCGTCCTCCGTGCTTGCTTTTTCTCAGAAAGAGCCGTGGTGTGCGTTTTCGCCGGAAAACGCGTTTTCGGCCGAAAACGTGTACGTTTGCACTTCCCCGCCACAGGGAAGATGCTAGCCGGGAATTCTCTGCCTGGTTCTACCCGCTGCCCGGAACGCTACGCAGGGCAAAAGCGATTCTCGTCCTCCGTGCTTGCTTTTTCTCAGAAAGAGCCGTGGTGTGCGTTTTCGCCGTAAAACGCGTTTTCGGCCGAAAACGTGTACGTTTGCACTTCCCCGCCACAGGGAAGCTGCTAGACGGGAATTCTCTGCCTGGTTCTACCCGCTGCCTGGAACGCTACGCAGGGCAAAAGCAGTTCTCGTCCTCCGTGCTTGCTTTTTCTCAGAAAGAGCCGTGGTGTGCGTTTTCGCCGGAAAACGCGTTTTCGGCCGAAAACGTGTACGTTTGCACTTCCCGGCCACAGGGAAGCTGCTAGCCGGGAATTCTCTGCCTATTTCTACCCGCTGCCCGGAACGCTACGCAGGGCAAAAGCGATTCTCGTCCTCCGTGCTTGCTTTTTCTCAGAAAGAGCCGTGGTGTGCGTTTTCGCCGGAAAACGCTATTTCGGCCGAAAACGTGTACGTTTGCACTTCCCGGCCACAGAGAAGCTGCTAGCCGGGAATTTTCTGCCTGGTTCTACCAGCTGCCCGGAACGCTACGCAGGGCAAAAGCGATTCTCGTCCTCCGTGCTTGCTTTTTCTCAGAAAGAGCCGTGGTGTGCGTTTTCGCCGGAAAACGCGTTTTCGGCCGAAAACGCGTACGTTTGCACTTCCCGGCCACAGGGAAGCTGCTAGCCGGGAATTCTCTGCCTGGTTCTACCCGCTGCCCGGAACGCTACGCAGGGCAAAAGCGATTCTCGTCCTCCGTGCTTGCTTTTTCTCAGAAAGAGCCGTGGTGTGCGTTTTCGCGGGAAAACGTGTTTTCGGCCGAAAACGTGTACGTTTGCACTTTCCGGCCACAGGGAAGCTGCTAGCCGGGAATTCTCTGCCTGGTTCTACCCGCTGCCCGGAACGCTACGCAGGGCAATAAGCGATTCTCGTCCTCCGTGCTTGCTTTTTCTCAGAAAGAGCCGTGGTGTGCGTTTTCGCCGGAAAACGCGTTTTCGGCCGAAAACGTGTACGTTTGCACTTCCCCGCCACAGGGAAGCTGCTAGCCGGGAATTCTCTGCCTGGTTCTACCCGCTGCCGAAAACGCTACGCAGGGCAAAAGCGATTCTCGTCCTCCGTGCTTGCTTTTTCTCAGAAAGAGCCGTGGTGTGCGTTTTCGCCGGAAAACGCGTTTTCAGCCGAAAACGTGTACGTTTGCTCTTCCCGGCCACAGGGAAGCTGCTAGCCGGGAATTCTCTGCCTGGTTCTACCCGCTGCCCGGAACGCTACGCAGGGCAAAATCGATTCTCGTCCTCCGTGCTTGCTTTTACTCAGAAAGAGCCGTGGTGTGCGTTTTCGCCGGAAAACGCGTTTTCGGCCGAAAACGTGTACGTTTGCACTTCCCCGCCTCAGGGAAGCTGCTAGCCGGGAATTCTCTGCCTGGTTCTACCCGCTGCCCGGAACGCTACGCAGGGCAAAAGCGATTCTCGTCCTCCGTGCTTGCTTTTTCTCAGAAAGAGCCGTGGTGTGCGTTTTCGCCGGAAAACGCGTTTTCGGCCGAAAACGTGTACGTTTGCACTTCCCGGCCACAGGGAAGCTGCTAGCCGGCAATTCTCTGCCTGGTTCTACCCGCTGCCCGGAACGCTACGCAGGGCAAAAGCGATTTTCGTCCTCCGTGCTTGCTTTTTCTCAGAAAGAGCCGTGGTGTGCTTTTTCGCCGGAAAACGCGTTTTCGGCCGAAAACGTGTACGTTTGCACTTCCTGGCCACAGGGAAGCTGCTAGCCGGCAATTCGCTGCCTATTTCTACCCGCTGCTCAGAACGCTACGCAGGGCAAAAACGATTCTCGTCCTCCGTGCTTGCTTTTTCTCAGAAAGAGCCGTGGTGTGCGTTTTCGCCGCAAAACGCGTTTTCGGCCGAAAACGTGTACGTTTGCACTTCCCGGCCACAGGGAAGCTGCTAGCCGGGAATTCTCTGCCTGGTTCTACCCGCTGCCCGGAACGCTACGCAGGGCAAAAGCGATTCTCGTCCTCCGTGCTTGCTTTTTCTCAGAAAGAGCCATGGTGTGCTTTTTCTCCAGAAAAAGCGTTTTCGGCCGGAAATGTGTACGTTTGCACTTCCCGGCCACAGGGAAGCTGCTAGCCGGCAATTCGCTGCCTGGTTCTACCCGCTGCCCAGAACGCTATGCAGGGCAAAAGCGATTCTCGTCCTCCGTGCTTGCTTTTTCTCAGAAAGAGCCGTGGTGTGCGATTTCGCCGGAAAACGCGTTTTCGACCGAAAAAGTTTACGTTTGCACTTCCCGGCCACAGGGAAGCTGCTAGACGGGAATTCTCTGCCTGGTTCTACCCGCTGCCCGGAACGCTACGCAGGCCAAAAGAGATTCTCGTCCTCCGTGCTTGCTTTTTCTCAGAAAGAGCCGTGGTGTGCGTTTTCGCCGCAAAACGCTTTTTCGGCCGAAAACGTGTACGTTTGCACTTCCCGGCCACAGGGAAGCTGCTAGACGGGAATTCTCTGCCTGGTTCTACCCGCTGCCCGGAACGCTACGCAGGGCAAAAGCGATTCTCGTCCTCCGTGCTTGCTTTTTCTCAGAAAGAGCCGTGGTGTGCGTTTTCGCCGCAAAACGCGTTTTCGGCCGAAAACGTGTACGTTTGCACTTCCCGGCCACAGGGAAGCTGCTAGCCGGGAATTCTCTGCCTGGTTCTACCCGCTGCCCGGAACGCTACTCAGGGAAAAAGCGATTCTCGTCCTCCGTGCTTGCTTTTTCTCAGAAAGAGCCGTGGTGTGCGTTTTCGCCGTAAAACGCGTTTTCGGCCGAAAACGTGTACGTTTGCTCTTCCCCGCCACAGGGAAGCTGCTAGCCGGGAATTCTCTGCCTGGTTCTACCCGCTGCCCGGAACGCTACGCAGGGCAAAAGCGATTCTCGTCCTCCGTGCTTGCTTTTTCTCAGAAAGAGCCGTGGTGTGCGTTTTCGCCGGAAAAGGCGTTTTCGGCCGAAAACGTGTACGTTTGCACTTCCCCGCCACAGGGAAGCTGCTAGCCGGGAATTCGCTGCCTATTTCTACCCGCTGCTCGGAACGCTACGCAGGGCAAAAGCGATTCTCGTCCTCCGTGCTTGCTTTTTCTCAGAAAGAGCCGTGGTGTGCGTTTTCGCCGGAAAACGCGTTTTCGGCCGAAAACGTGTACGTTTGCACTTCCCGGCCACAGGGAAGCTGCTAGCCGGCAATTCGCTGCCTGGTTCTACCCGCTGCCCGGAACGCTACGCAGGGCAAAAGCGATTCTCGTCCTCCGTGCTTGCTTTATCTCAGAAAGAGCCGTGGTGTGCGTTTTCGCCGGAAAACGCGTTTTCGGCCGAAAACGTGTACGTTTGCACTTCCCCGCCACAGGGAAGCTTCTAGCCGGGAATTCGCTGCCTATTTCTACCCGCTGCTCGGAACGCTACGCAGGGCAAAAGCGATTCTCGTCCTCCGTGCTTGCTTTTTCTCAGAAAGAGCCGTGGTGTGCGTTTTCGCCGGAAAACGCGTTTTCGGCCGAAAACGTGTACGTTTGCTCTTCCCGGCCACAGGGAAGCTGCTAGCCGGGAATTCTCTGCCTGGTTCTACCCGCTGCCCGGAACGCTACGCAGGGCAAAAGCGGTTCTCGTCCTCCGTGCTTGCTTTTTCTCAGAAAGAGCCGTGGTGTGCGTTTTCGCCGGTAAACGCGTTTTCGGCCGAAAACGTGTACGTTTGCACTTCCCAGCCACAGGGAAACTGCTAGCCGGGAATTCTCTGCCTGGTTCTACCCGCTGCCCGCAACGCTACGCAGGGCAAAAGCGATTCTCGTCCTCCGTGCTTGCTTTTTCTCAGAAAGAGCCGTGGTGTGCGTTTTCGCCGGAAAACGCGTTTTCGGCCGAAAACGTGTACGTTTGCACTTCCCGGCCACAGGGAAGCTGCTAGCCGGGAATTCTCTGCCTGGTTCTACCCGCTGCCCGGAACGCTACGCAGGGCAAAAGCGATTCTCGTCCTCCGTGCTTGCTTTTTCTCAGAAAGAGCCGTGGTGTGCGTTTTCGCCGGAAAACACGTTTTCGGCCGAAAACGTGTACGTTTGCACTTCCCAGCCACAGGGAAGCTGCTAGCAGGGAATTCTCTGCCTGGTTCTACCCGCTGCCCGGAACAATACGCAGGGCAAAAGCGATTCTCGTCCTCCGTGCTTACTTTTTCTCAGAAAGAGCCGTGGTGTGCGTTTTCGCGGGAAAACGCGTTTTCGCCCGAAAACGTGTACGTTTGCACTTCCCCGCCACAGGGAAGCTGCTAGCCGGGAATTCTCTGCCTGGTTCTACCCGCTGCCCGGAACGCTACGCAGGGCAAAAGCGATTCTCGTCCTCCGTGCTTGCTTTTTCTCAGAAAGAGCCGTGGTGTGCGTTTTCGCCGGAAAACGCGTTTTCGGCCGAAAACGTGTACGTTTGCACTTCCCCGCCACAGGGAAGCTGCTAGCCGGGAATTCTCTGCCTATTTCTACCCGCTGCTCAGAACGCTACGCAGGGCAAAAGCGATTCTCGTCCTCCGTGCTTGCTTTTTCTCAGAAAGAGCCGTGGTGTGCGTTTTCGCGGGAAAACGCGTTTTCGGCCGAAAACGTGTACGTTTGCACATCCCCGCCTCAGGGAAGCTGCTAGCCGGGAATTCTCTGCCTGGTTCTACCCGCTGCCCGGAACGCTACGCAGGGCAAAAGTGATTCTCGTCCTCCGTGCTTGCTTTTTCTCAGAAAGAGCCGTGGTGTGCGTTTTCGCCGGAAAACGCGTTTTCGGCCGAAAACGTGTACGTTTGCACTTCCCCGCCACAGGGAAGCTGCTAGCCGGCAATTCGCTGCCTGGTTCTACCCGCTGCCCGGAACGCTACGCAGGGCAAAAGCGATTCTCGTCCTCCGTGCTTGCTTTTTCTCAGAAAGAGCCGTGGTGTGCGTTTTCGCGGGAAAACGCGTTTTCGGCCGAAAACGTGTACGTTTGCACTTCCCGGCCACAGGGAAGCTGCTAGACGGGAATTCTCTGCCTGGTTCTACCCGCTGCCCGGAACGCTACGCAGGGCAAAAGCGATTCTCGTCCTCCGTGCTTGCTTTTTCTCAGAAAGAGCCGTGGTGTGCTTTTTCGCCGGAAAACGCGTTTTCGGCCGAAAACGTGTACGTTTGCACTTCCCCGCCACAGGGAAGCTGCTAGCCGGGAATTCTCTGCCTGGTTCTACCCGCTGCCCGGAACGCTATGCAGGGCAAAAGCGATTCTCGTCCTCCGTGCTTGCTTTTTCTCAGAAAGAGCCGTGGTGTGCGTTTTCGCCGGAAAACGCGTTTTCGGCCGAAAACGTGTACGTTTGCACTTCCCCGCCACAGGGAAGCTGCTAGACGGGAATTCTCTGCCTGGTTCTACCCGCTGCCCGGAACGCTACGCAGGGCAAAAGCGATTCTCGTCCTCCGTGCTTGCTTTTTCTCAGAAAGAGCCGTGGTGTGCGTTTTCGCCGGAAAACGCGTTTTCGGCCGAAAACGTGTACGTTTGCACTTCCCCGCCACAGGGAAGCTGCTAGCCGGGAATTCACTGCCTGGTTCTACCCGTTGCCCGGAACGCTACGCAGGGCAAAAGCGATTCTCGTCCTCCGTGCTTGCTTTTTCTCAGAAAGAGCCGTGGTGTGCGTTTTCGCCGGAAAACGCGTTTTCGGCCGAAAACGTGTACGTTTGCACTTCCCGGCCACAGGGAAGCTGCTAGACGGGAATTCTCTGCCTGGTTCTACCCGCTGCCCGGAACGCTACGCAGGGCAAAAGCGATTCTCGTCCTCCGTGCTTGCTTTTTCTCAGAAAGAGCCGTGGTGTGCGTTTTCGCCGCAAAACGCGTTTTCGGCCGAAAACGTGTACGTTTGCACTTCCCGGCCACAGGGAAGCTGCTAGCCGGGAATTCTCTGCCTGGTTCTACCCGCTGCCCGGAACGCTACTCAGGGCAAAAGCGATTCTCGTCCTCCGTGCTTGCTTTTTCTCAGAAAGAGCCGTGGTGTGCGTTTTCGCCGGAAAACACGTTTTCGGCCGAAAACGTGTACGTTTGCACTTCCCCGCCACAGGGAAGCTGCTAGCCGGGAATTCGCTGCCTGGTTCTACCCGCTGCCCGGAACGCTACGCAGGGCAAAAGCGATTCTCGTCCTCCGTGCTTGCTTTTTCTCAGAAAGAGCCGTGGTGTGCGTTTTCGCCGGAAAAGGCGTTTTCGGCCGAAAACGTGTACGTTTGCACTTCCCCGCCACAGGGAAGCTGCTAGCCGGGAATTCGCTGCCTATTTCTACCCGCTGCTCGGAACGCTACGCAGGGCAAAAGCGATTCTCGTCCTCCGTGCTTGCTTTTTCTCAGAAAGAGCCGTGGTGTGCGTTTTCGCCGGAAAACGCGTTTTCGGCCGAAAACGTGTACGTTTGCACTTCCCCGCCACAGGGAAGCTGCTAGCCGGGAATTCGCTGCCTATTTCTACACGCTGCTCGGAACGCTACGCAGGGCAAAAGCGATTCTCGTCCTCCGTGCTTGCTTTTTCTCAGAAAGAACCGTGGTGTGCGTTTTCGCCGGAAAACGCGTTTTCGGCCGAAAACGTGTACGTTTGCTCTTCCCGGCCACAGGGAAGCTGCTAGCCAGGAATTCTCTGCGTGGTTCTACCCGCTGCCCGGAACGCTACGCAGGGCAAAAGCGGTTCTCGTCCTCCGTGCTTGCTTTTTCTCAGAAAGAGCCGTGGTGTGCGTTTTCGCTGGAAAACGCGTTTTCGGCCGAAAACGTGTACGTTTGCACTTCCCAGACACAGGGAAGCTGCTAGCCGGGAATTCTCTGCCTGGTTCTACCCGCTGCCCGGAACGCTACGCAGGGCAAAAGCGATTCTCGTCCTCCATGCTTGCTTTTTCTCAGAAAGAGCCGTGGTGTGCGTTTTCGCCGGAAAACGCGTTTTCGGCCGAAAACGTGTACGTTTGCACTTCCCGGCCACAGGGAAGCTGCTAGCCGGGAATTCTCTGCTTGGTTCTACCCGCTGCCCGGAACGCTACGCAGGGCAAAAGCGATTCTCGTCCTCCGTGCTTGCTTTTTCTCAGAAAGAGCCATGGTGTGCGTTTTCGCCGGAAAACGCGTTTTCCGCCGAAAACATGTACGTTTGCACTTCCCCGCCACAGGGAAGCTGCTAGCCGGGAATTCTCTGCCTGGTTCTACCCGCTGCCCGGAACGCTACGCAGGGCAAAAGCGATTCTCGTCCTCCGTGCTTGCTTTTTCTCAGAAAGAGCCGTGGTGTGCGTTTTCGCCGCAAAACGCGTTTTCGGCCGAAAACGTGTACGTTTGCACTTCCCGGCCACAGGGAAGCTGCTAGCCGGGAATTCTCTGCCTGGTTCTACCCGTTGCCCGGAACACTATGCAGGGCAAAAGCGATTCTCGTCCTCCGTGCTTGCTTTTTCTCAGAAAGAGCCGTGGTGTGCGTTTTCGCCGGAAAACGCGTTTTCGGCCGAAAACGTGTACGTTTGCACTTCCCCGCCACTGGGAAGCTGCTAGCCGGGAATTCTCTGCCTGGTTCTACCCGCTGCCCGGAACGCTACGCAGGGCAAAAGCGATTCTCGTCCTCCGTGCTTGCTTTTTCTCAGAAAGAGCCGTGGTGTGCGTTTTCGAGGGAAAACGTGTTTTCGGCCGAAAACGTGTACGTTTGCACTTCCCGGCCACAGGGAAGCTGCTAGCCGGGAATTCTCTGCCTGGTTCTACCCGCTGCCCGGAACGCTACGCAGGGCAAAAGCGATTCTCGTCCTCCGTGCTTGCTTTTTCTCAGAAAGAGCCGTGGTGTGCGTTTTCGCCGGAAAACGCGTTTTCGGCCGAAAACGTGTACGTTTGCACTTCCCCGCCACAGGGAAGCTGCTAGCCGGGAATTCTCTGCCTGGTTCTACCCGCTGCCCGGAATGCTACGCAAGGCAAAAGCGATTCTCGTCCTCCGTGCTTGCTTTTTCTCAGAAAGAGCCGTGATGTGCGTTTTCACCGGAAAACGCGTTTTCGGCCGAAAACGTGTACGTTTGCACTTCCCTGCCACAGGGAAGCTGCTAGCCGGGAATTCTCTGCCTGGTTCTACCCGCTGCCGGGAACGCTACGCAGGGCAAAAGCGATTCTCGTCCTCCGTGCTTGCTTTTTCTCAGAAAGAGCCGTGGTGTGCGTTTTCGCCGGAAAACGCGTTTTCGGCCGAAAACGTGTACGTTTGCTCTTCCCGGCCACAGGGAAGCTGCTAGCCGGGAATTCTCTGCCTGGTTCTACCCGCTGCCCGGAACGCTACGCAGGGCAAAAGCGATTCTCGTCCTCCGTGCTTGCTTTTTCTCAGAAAGAGCCGTGGTGTGCGTTTTCGCCGCAAAACGCGTTTTCGGCCGAAAACGTGTACGTTTGCACTTCGCGGCCACAGGGAAGCTGCTAGCCGGGAATTCTCTGCCTGGTTCTACCCGCTGCCCGGAACGCTACGCAGGGCAAAAGCGATTCTCGTCCTCCGTGCTTGCTTTTTCTCAGAAAGAGCCGTGGTGTGCTTTTTCGCCGGAAAACGCGTTTTCGGCCGAAAACGTGTACGTTTGCACTTCCCCGCCAGAGGGAAGCTGCTAGCCAGGAATTCTCTGCCTATTTCTACCCGCTGCTCGGAACGCTACGCAGGGCAAAAGCGATTCTCGTCCTCCGTGCTTGCTTTTTCTCAGAAAGAGCCGTGGTGTGCGTTTTCGCGGGAAAACGCGTTTTCGGCCGAAAACGTATACGTTTGCACATCCCGGCCACAGGGAAGCTACTAGCCGGGAATTCTCTGCCTGGTTCTACCCGCTGCCCGGAACGCTACGCAGGGCAAAAGCGATTCTCGTCCTCCGTGCTTGCTTTTTCTCAGAAAGAGCCGTGGTGTGCGTTTTCGCCGGAAAACGCGTTTTCGGCAGAAAACGTGTACGTTTGCACTTCCCCGCCACAGCGAAGCTGCTAGCCGGGAATTCTCTGCCTGGTTCTACCCGCTGCCCGGAACGCTACGCAGGGCAAAAGCGATTCTCGTCCTCCGTGCTTGCTTTTTCTCAGAAAGAGCCGTGGTGTGCGTTTTCGCCGGAAAACGCGTTTTCGGCCGAAAACGTGTACGTTTGCTCTTCCCGGCCACAGGGAAGCTGCTAGCCGGGAATTCTCTGCCTGGTTCTACCCGCTGCCCGGAACGCTACGCAGGGCAAAAGCGATTCTCGTCCTCCGTGCTTGCTTTTTCTCAGAAAGAGCCGTGGTGTGCGTTTTCGCCGCAAAACGCGTTTTCGGCCGAAAACGTGTACGTTTGCACTTCCCCGCCACAGGGAAGCTGCTAGCCGGGAATTCTCTGCCTGGTTCTACCCGCTGCCCGGAACGCTACGCAGGGCAAAAGCGATTCTCGTCCTCCGTGCTTGCTTTTTCTCAGAAAGAGCCGTGGTGTGCTTTTTCGCCGGAAAACGCGTTTTCGGCCGAAAACGTGTACGTTTGCACTTCCCCGCCAGAGGGAAGCTGCTAGCCAGGAATTCGCTGCCTATTTCTACCCGCTGCTCGGAACGCTACGCAGGGCAAAAGCGATTCTCGTCCTCCGTGCTTGCTTTTTCTCAGAAAGAGCCGTGGTGTGCGTTTTCGCGGGAAAACGCGTTTTCGGCCGAAAACGTATACGTTTGCACATCCCGGCCACAGGGAAGCTACTAGCCGGGAATTCTCTGCCTGGTTCTACCCGCTGCCCGGAACGCTACGCAGGGCAAAAGCGATTCTCGTCCTCCGTGCTTGCTTTTTCTCAGAAAGAGCCGTGGTGTGCGTTTTCGCCGGAAAACGCGTTTTCGGCCGGAAACGTGTACGTTTGCACTTCCCCGCCACAGCGAAGCTGCTAGCCGGGAATTCTCTGCCTGGTTCTACCCGCTGCCCGGAACGCTACTCAGGGAAAAAGCGATTCTCGTCCTCCGTCCTTGCTTTTTCTCAGAAAGAGCCGTGGTGTGCGTTTTCGCCGGAAAACGCGTTTTCGGCCGAAAACGTGTACGTTTGCACTTCCCCGCCACAGGGAAGATGCTAGCCGGGAATTCTCTGCCTGGTTCTACCCGCTGCCCGGAACGCTACGCAGGGCAAAAGCGATTCTCGTCCTCCGTGCTTGCTTTTTCTCTGAAAGAACCGAGGTGTGCGTTTTCGCCGGAAAACGCGTTTTCGGCCGAAAACGTGTACGTTTGCACTTCCCCGCCACAGGGAAGCTGCTAGCAGGGAATTCTCTGACTGGTTCTACCCGCTGCCCGGAACGCTACGCAGGGCAAAAGCGATTCTCGTCCTCCGTGCTTGCTTTTTCTCAGAAAGAGCCGTGGTGTGCTTTTTATCCGGAAAACGTGTTTTCGGCCGAAAACGTGTACGTTTGCACTTCCCCGCCACAGGGAAGCTGCTAGCCGGGAATTCTCTGCCTGGTTCTACCCGCTGCCCGGAACGCTACGCAGGGCAAAAGCGATTCTCGTCCTCCGTGCTTGCTTTTTCTCAGAAAGAGCCGTGGTGTGCGTTTTCGCCGTAAAACGCGTTTCCGGCCGAAAACGTGTACGTTTGCACTTCCCCGCCACAGGAAAGCTGCTAGCCGGGAATTCTCTGCCTGGTTCTACCCGGTGCCCGGAACGCTACGCAGGGCAAAAGAGATTCTCGTCCTCCGTGCTTGCTTTTTCTCAGAAAGAGCCATGGTGTGCTTTTTCTCCGGAAAACGCGTTTTCGGCCGTAAACGTGTACGTTTGCACGACCCGGCCAAAGGGAAGCTGCTAGCCGGCAATTCGCTGCCTATTTCTACCCGCTGCTCAGAACGCTAAGCTGGGCAAAAGCGATTCTCGTCCTCCGTGCTTGCTTTTTCTCAGAAAGAGCCGTGGTGTGCGTTTTCGCCGGAAAACGCGTTTTCGGCCGAAAACGTGTACGTTTGCACTTCCCGGCCACAGGGAATCTGCTAGACGGGAATTCTCTGCCTGGTTCTACCCGCTGCCCGGAACGCTACGCAGGGCAAAAGCGATTCTCGTCCTCCGTGCTTGCTTTTTCTCAGAAAGAGCCGTGGTGTGCGTTTTCGCCGGAAAACGCGTTTTCGGCCGAAAACGTGTACGTTTGCACTTCCTCGCCACAGGGAAGCTGCTAGCCGGGAATTCTCTGCCTGGTTCTACCCGCTGCCCGGAACGCTACGCAGGGCAAAAGCGATTCTCGTCCTCCGTGCTTGCTTTTTCTCAGAAAGAGCCGTGGTGTGCGTTTTCGCCGGAAAACGCGTTTTCGGCCGAAAACGTGTACGTTTGCACTTCCCCGCCACAGGGAAGATGCTAGCCGGGAATTCTCTGCCTGGTTCTACCCGCTGCCCGGAACGCTACGCAGGGCAAAAGCGATTCTCGTCCTCCGTGCTTGCTTTTTCTCAGAAAGAGCCGTGGTGTGCGTTTTCGCCGGAAAACGCGTTTTCGGCCGGAAACGTGTACGTTTGCACTTCCCCGCCACAGCGAAGCTGCTAGCCGGGAATTCTCTGCCTGGTTCTACCCGCTGCCCGGAACGCTACGCAGGGCAAAAGCGATTCTCGTCCTCCGTGCTTGCTTTTTCTCAGAAAGAGCCGTGGTGTGCGTTTTCGCCGGAAAACGCGTTTTCGGCCGAAAACGTGTACGTTTGCTCTTCCCGGCCACAGGGAAGCTGCTAGCCGGGAATTCTCTGCCTGGTTCTACCCGCTGCCCGGAACGCTACGCAGGGCAAAAGCGATTCTCGTCCTCCGTGCTTGCTTTTTCTCAGAAAGAGCCGTGGTGTGCGTTTTCGCCGCAAAACGCGTTTTCGGCCGAAAACGTGTACGTTTGCACTTCCCCGCCACAGGGAAGCTGCTAGCCGGGAATTCTCTGCCTGGTTCTACCCGCTGCCCGGAACGCTACGCAGGGCAAAAGCGATTCTCGTCCTCCGTGCTTGCTTTTTCTCAGAAAGAGCCGTGGTGTGCTTTTTCGCCGGAAAACGCGTTTTCGGCCGAAAACGTGTACGTTTGCACTTCCCCGCCAGAGGGAAGCTGCTAGCCAGGAATTCGCTGCCTATTTCTACCCGCTGCTCGGAACGCTACGCAGGGCAAAAGCGATTCTCGTCCTCCGTGCTTGCTTTTTCTCAGAAAGAGCCGTGGTGTGCGTTTTCGCGGGAAAACGCGTTTTCGGCCGAAAACGTATACGTTTGCACATCCCGGCCACAGGGAAGCTACTAGCCGGGAATTCTCTGCCTGGTTCTACCCGCTGCCCGGAACGCTACGCAGGGCAAAAGCGATTCTCGTCCTCCGTGCTTGCTTTTTCTCAGAAAGAGCCGTGGTGTGCGTTTTCGCCGGAAAACGCGTTTTCGGCCGGAAACGTGTACGTTTGCACTTCCCCGCCACAGCGAAGCTGCTAGCCGGGAATTCTCTGCCTGGTTCTACCCGCTGCCCGGAACGCTACGCAGGGCAAAAGCGATTCTCGTCCTCCGTCCTTGCTTTTTCTCAGAAAGAGCCGTGGTGTGCGTTTTCGCCGGAAAACGCGTTTTCGGCCGAAAACGTGTACGTTTGCACTTCCCGGCCACAGGGAAGATGCTAGCCGGGAATTCTCTGCCTGGTTCTACCCGCTGCCCGGAACGCTACGCAGGGCAAAAGCGATTCTCGTCCTCCGTGCTTGCTTTTTCTCTGAAAGAACCGAGGTGTGCGTTTTCGCCGGAAAACGCGTTTTCGGCCGAAAACGTGTACGTTTGCACTTCCCCGCCACAGGGAAGCTGCTAGCAGGGAATTCTCTGACTGGTTCTACCCGCTGCCCGGAACGCTACGCAGGGCAAAAGCGATTCTCGTCCTCCGTGCTTGCTTTTTCTCAGAAAGAGCCGTGGTGTGCGTTTTCACCGGAAAACGTGTTTTCGGCCGAAAACGTGTACGTTTGCACTTCCCCGCCACAGGGAAGCTGCTAGCCGGGAATTCTCTGCCTGGTTCTTCCCGCTGCCCGGAACGCTACGCAGGGCAAAAGCGATTCTCGTCCTCCGTGCTTGCTTTTTCTCAGAAAGAGCCGTGGTGTGCTTTTTCTCCGGAAAACGAGTTTTCGGCCGGAAACGTGTACGTTTGCACTTCCCCGCCACAGGGAAGCTGCTAGCCGGGAATTCTCTGCCTGGTTCTACCCGCTGCCCGGAACGCTACGCAGGGCAAAAGCGATTCTCGTCCTCCGTGCTTGCTTTTTCTCAGAAAGAGCCGTGGTGTGCGTTTTCGTCGTAAAACGCGTTTCCGGCCGAAAACGTGTACGTTTGCACTTCCCCGCCACAGGAAAGCTGCTAGCCGGGAATTCTCTGCCTGGTTCTACCCGGTGCCCGGAACGCTACGCAGGGCAAAAGAGATTCTCGTCCTCCGTGCTTGCTTTTTCTGAGAAAGAGCCATGGTGTGCTTTTTCTCCGGAAAACGCGTTTTCGGCCGGAAACGTGTACGTTTGCACTACCCGGCCAAAGGGAAGCTGCTAGCCGGCAATTCGCTGCCTATTTCTACCCGCTGCTCAGAACGCTAAGCTGGGCAAAAGCGATTCTCGTCCTCCGTGCTTGCTTTTTCTCAGAAAGAGCCGTGGTGTGCGTTTTCGCCGGAAAACGCGTTTTCGGCCGAAAACGTGTACGTTTGCACTTCCCGGCCACAGGGAATCTGCTAGACGGGAATTCTCTGCCTGGTTCTACCCGCTGCCCGGAACGCTACGCAGGGCAAAAGCGATTCTCGTCCTCCGTGCTTGCTTTTTCTCAGAAAGAGCCGTGGTGTGCGTTTTCGCCGGAAAACGCGTTTTCGGCCGAAAACGTGTACGTTTGCACTTCCTCGCCACAGGGAAGCTGCTAGCCGGGAATTCTCTGCCTGGTTCTACCCGCTGCCCGGAACGCTACGCAGGGCAAAAGCGATTCTCGTCCTCCGTGCTTGCTTTTTCTCAGAAAGAGCCGTGGTGTGCGTTTTCGCCGGAAAACGCGTTTTCGGCCGAAAACGTGTACGTTTGCACTTCCCGGCCACAGGGAAGCTGCTAGCCGGCAATTCTCTGCCTGGTTCTACCCGCTGCCCGGAACGCTACGCAGGGCAAAAGCGATTCTCGTCCTCCGTGCTTGCTTTTTCTCAGAAAGAGCCGTGGTGTGCGTTTTCGCCGGAAAACGCGTTTTCGGCCGAAAACGTGTACGTTTGCACTTCCCCGCCACAGCGAAGCTGCTAGCCGGGAATTCTCTGCCTGGTTCTACCCGCTGCCCGGAACGCTACGCAGGGCAAAAGCGATTCTCGTCCTCCGTGCTTGCTTTTTCTCAGAAAGAGCCGTGGTGTGCGTTTTTACCGGAAAACGCGCTTTCAGCCGAAAACGTGTACGTTTGCACTTCCCGGCCACAGGGAAGCTGCTAGACGGGAATTCTCTGCCTGGTTCTACCCGCTGCCCGGAACGCTACGCAGGGCAAAAGCGATTCTCGTCCTCCGTGCTTGCTTTTTCTCAGAAAGAGCCGTTGTGTGCGTTTTCGCCGGAAAACGCGCTTTCGGCCGAAAACGTGTACGTTTGCACTTCCCGGCCACAGGGAAGCTGCTAGCCGGGATTTTTCTGCCTGGTTCTACCCGCTGCCCGGAACGCTACGCAGGGCAAAAGCGATTCTCGTCCTCCGTGCTTGCTTTTTCTCAGAAAGAGCCGTGGTGTGCGTTTTCGCCGGAAAACGCGTTTTCGGCCGAAAACGTGTACGTTTGCACTTCCCCGCCACAGGGAAGCTGCTAGCCGGGAATTCGCTGCCTATTTCTACCCGCTGCTCAGAACGCTACGCAGGGCAAAAGCGATTCTCGTCCTCCGTGCTTGCTTTTTCTCAGAAAGAGCCGTGGTGTGCGTTTTCGCCGGAAAACGCTTTTTCGGCCGAAAACGTGTACGTTTGCACTTCCCCGCCACAGCGAAGCTGCTAGACGGGAATTCTCTGCCTGGTTCTACCCGCTGCCCGGAACGCTACGCAGGGCAAAAGCGATTCTCGTCCTCCGTCCTTGCTTTTTCTCAGAAAGAGCCGTGGTGTGCGTTTTCGCTGGAAAACGCGTTTTCGGCCGAAAACGTGTACGTTTGCACTTCCCCGCCACAGGAAAGCTGCTAGCCGGGAATTCTCTGCCTGGTTCTACCCGCTGCCCGGAACGCTACGCAGGGCAAAAGCGATTCTCGTCCTCCGTGCTTGCTTTTTCTCAGAAAGAGCCGTGGTGTGCGTTTTCGCCGGAAAACGCGTTTTCGGCCGAAAACGTGTACGTTTGCACTTCCCCACCACAGGGAAGCTGCTAGCCGGGAAGTCGCTGCCCATTTCTACCCCCTCCTCGAAACGCTACGCAGGGCAAAAGCGATTCTCGTCCTCCGTGCTTGCTTTTTCTCAGAAAGAGCCGTGGTGTGCGTTTTCGCCGCAAAACGCGTTTTCGGCCGAAAACGTGTACGTTTGCACTTCCCCGCCACAGGAAAGCTGCTAGCCGGGAATTCTCTGCCTGGTTCTACCCGCTGCCCGGAACGCTACGCAGGGCAAAAGCGATTCTCGTCCTCCGTGCTTGCTTTTTCTCAGAAAGAGCCGTGGTGTGCGTTTTCGCCGGAAAACACGTTTTCGGCCGAAAACGTGTACGTTTGCACTTCCCCGCCACAGGGGAGCTGCTAGACGGGAATTCTCTGCCTGGTTCTACCCGCTGCCAGGAACGCTACGCAGGGCAAAAGATTTTCTCGTCCTCCGTGCTTGTTTTTTCTCAGAAAGAGCCATGGTGTGCTTTTTCTCCGGAAAACGCGTTTTCGGCCGAAAACGTGTACGTTCGCACTACCCGGCCAAAGGTTAGCTGCTAGCCGGCAATTCGCTGCCTATTTCTACCCGCTGCTCAGAACGCTAAGCTGGGCAAAAGCGATTCTCGTCCTCCGTGCTTGCTTTTTCTCAGAAAGAGCCGTGGTGTGCGTTTTCGCCGGAAAACGCGTTTTCGGCCGAAAACTTGTACGTTTGCACTTCCCGGCCACAGGGAATCTGCTAGAC
Source organism: Athene noctua (assembly GCF_965140245.1). NCBI lineage: Eukaryota > Metazoa > Chordata > Aves > Strigiformes > Strigidae > Athene > Athene noctua. The sequence goes on from NW_027437665.1 coordinate 230,920, forward strand.
GGGAATTCTCTGCCTGGTTCTACCCGCTGCCCGCAACGCTACGCAGGGCAAAAGCGATTCTCGTCCTCCGTGCTTGCTTTTTCTCAGAAAGAGCCGTGGTGTGCGTTTTCGCCGGAAAACGCGTTTTCGGCCGAAAACGTGTACGTTTGCACTTCCTCGCCACAGGGAAGCTGCTAGCCGGGAATTCTCTGCCTGGTTCTACCCGCTGCCCGGAACGCTACGCAGGGCAAAAGCGATTCTCGTCCTCCGTGCTTGCTTTTTCTCAGAAAGAGCCGTGGTGTGCGTTTTCGCCGGAAAACGCGTTTTCGGCCGAAAACGTGTACGTTTGCTCTTCCCGGCCACAGGGAAGCTGCTAGCCGGGAATTCTCTGCCTGGTTCTACCCGCTGCCCGGAACGCTACGCAGGGCAAAAGCGATTCTCGTCCTCCGTGCTTGCTTTTTCTCAGAAAGAGCCGTGGTGTGCGTTTTCGCCGGAAAACGCGTTTTCGGCCGAAAACGTGTACGTTTGCACTTCCCCGCCACAGGGAAGCTGCTAGCCGGGAATTCTCTGCCTGGTTCTTCCCGCTGCCCGGAACGCTACGCAGGGCAAAAGCGATTCTCGTCCTCCGTGCTTGCTTTTTCTCAGAAAGAGCCGTGGTGTGCGTTTTAGCCGGAAAACGCGCTTTCAGCCGAAAACGTGTACGTTTGCACTTCCCGGCCACAGGGAAGCTGCTAGACGGGAATTCTCTGCCTGGTTCTACCCGCTGCCCGGAACGCTACGCAGGGCAAAAGCGATTCTCGTCCTCCGTGCTTGCTTTTTCTCAGAAAGAGCCGTGGTGTGCGTTTTCGCCGGAAAACGCGTTTTCGGCCGAAAACGTGTACGTTTGCACTTCCCCGCCACAGGGAAGCTGCTAGCCGGGAATTCGCTGCCTATTTCTACCCGCTGCTCAGAACGCTACGCAGGGCAAAAGCGATTCTCGTCCTCCGTGCTTGCTTTTTCTCAGAAAGAGCCGTGGTGTGCGTTTTCGCCGGAAAACGCGTTTTCGGCCGAAAACGTGTACGTTTGCACTTCCCCGCCACAGGAAAGCTGCTAGCCGGGAATTCTCTGCCTGGTTCTACCCGCTGCCCGGAACGCTACGCAGGGCAAAAGCAGTTCTCGTCCTCCGTGCTTGCTTTTTCTCAGAAAGAGCCGTGGTGTGCTTTTTCGCCGGAAAACGCGTTTTCGGCCGAAAACGTGTACGTTTGCACTTCCCCACCACAGGGAAGCTGCTAGCCGGGAAGTCGCTGCCCATTTCTACCCCCTCCTCGAAACGCTACGCAGGGCAAAAGCGATTCTCGTCCTCCGTGCTTGCTTTTTCTCAGAAAGAGCCGTGGTGTGCGTTTTCGCCGGAAAACGCGTTTTCGGCCGAAAACGTGTACGTTTGCACTTCCCCGCCACAGGGAAGCTGCTAGCCGGGAATTCTCTGCCTGGTTCTACCCGCTGCCCGGAACGCTACGCAGGGCAAAAGCGATTCTCGTCCTCCGTGCTTGCTTTTTCTCAGAAAGAGCCGTGGTGTGCGTTTTCGCCGGAAAACGCGTTTTCGGCCGAAAACGTGTACGTTTGCACTTCCCCGCCACAGGGAAGCTGCTAGACGGGAATTCTCTGCCTGGTTCTACCCGCTGCCAGGAACGCTACGCAGGGCAAAAGAGATTCTCGTCCTCCGTGCTTGCTTTTTCTCAGAAAGAGCCATGGTGTGCTTTTTCTCCGGAAAACGCGTTTTCGGCCGGAAACGTGTACGTTTGCACTTCCCGGCCACAGGGAAGCTGCTAGCCGGGAATTATCTGCCTGGTTCTACCCGCTGCCCGGAACGCTACGCAGGGCAAAAGCGATTCTCGTCCTCCGTGCTTGCTTTTTCTCAGAAAGAGCCGTGGTGTGCGTTTTCGCCGGAAAACGCGTTTTCGGCCGAAAACGTGTACGTTTGCACTTCCCCGCCACAGGGAAGCTGCTAGCCGGGAATTCTCTGCCTGGTTCTACCCGCTGCCCGGAACGCTACGCAGGGCAAAAGCGATTCTCGTCCTCCGTGCTTGCTTTTTCTCAGAAAGAGCCGTGGTGTGCGTTTTCGCCGTAAAACGCGTTTTCGGCCGAAAACGTGTACGTTTGCACTTCCCCGCCACAGGAAAGCTGCTAGCCGGGAATTCTCTGCCTGGTTCTACCCGGTGCCCGGAACGCTACGCAGGGCAAAAGAGATTCTCGTCCTCCGTGCTTGCTTTTTCTCATAAAGAGCCATGGTGTGCATTTTCTCCAGAAAACGCGTTTTCGGCCGGAAACGTGTACGTTTGCACTTCCCGGCCACAGGGAAGCTGCTAGCCGGCAATTCGCTGCCTATTTCTACCGCTGCTCGGAACGCTACGCAGTCCAAAAGCGATTCTCGTCCTCCGTGCTTGCTTTTTCTCAGAAAGAGCCGTGGTGTGCGTTTTCGCCGGAAAACGCGTTTTCGGCCGAAAACGTGTACGTTTGCACTTCCCCGCCACAGGGAAGCTGCTAGCCGGGAATTCTCTGCCTGGTTCTACCCGCTGCCCGGAACGCTACGCAGGGCAAAAGCGATTCTCGTCCTCCGTGCTTGCTTTTTCTCAGAAAGACCCGTGGTGTGTGTTTTCGCCGGAAAACGCGTTTTCGGCCGAAAACGTGTACGTTTGCACTTCCCCGCCACAGGGAAGATGCTAGCCGGGAATTCTCTGCCTGGTTCTACCCGCTGCCCGGAACGCTACGCAGGGCAAAAGCGATTCTCGTCCTCCGTGCTTGCTTTTTCTCAGAAAGAGCCGTGGTGTGCGTTTTCGCCGTAAAACGCATTTTCGGCCGAAAACGTGTACGTTTGCACTTCCCCGCCACAGGGAAGCTGCTAGACGGGAATTCTCTGCCTGGTTCTACCCGCTGCCTGGAACGCTACGCAGGGCAAAAGCAGTTCTCGTCCTCCGTGCTTGCTTTTTCTCAGAAAGAGCCGTGGTGTGCGTTTTCGCCGTAAAACGCGTTTTCGGCCGAAAACGTGTACGTTTGCACTTCCCGGCCACAGGGAAGCTGCTAGCCGGGAATTCTCTGCCTATTTCTACCCGCTGCCCGGAACGCTACGCAGGGCAAAAGCGATTCTCGTCCTCCGTGCTTGCTTTTTCTCAGAAAGAGCCGTGGTGTGCGTTTTCGCCGGAAACGCTATTTCGGCCGAAAACGTGTACGTTTGCACTTCCCGGCCACAGAGAAGCTGCTAGCCGGGAATTTTCTGCCTGGTTCTACCAGCTGCCCGGAACGCTACGCAGGGCAAAAGCGATTCTCGTCCTCCGTGCTTGCTTTTTCTCAGAAAGAGCCGTGGTGTGCGTTTTCGCCGGAAAACGCGTTTTCGGCCGAAAACGTGTACCTTTTCACTTCCCGGCCACAGGGAAGCTGCTAGCCGGGAATTCTCTGCCTGGTTCTACCCGCTGCCCGGAACGCTACGCAGGGCAAAAGCGTTTCTCGTCCTCCGTGCTTGCTTTTTCTCAGAAAGAGCCGTGGTGTGCGTTTTCGCCGCAAAACGCGTTTTCGGCCGAAAACGTGTACGTTTGCACTTCCCCGCCACAGGGAAGCTGCTAGTCGGGAATTCTCTGCCTGGTTCTACCCGCTGCTCGGAACGCTACGCAGGGCAAAAGCGATTCTCGTCCTCCGTGCTTGCTTTTTCTCAGAAAGAGCCGTGGTGTGCGTTTTCGCGTTTAGTCATTAGGGTTAGGGTTAGGGTTAGGGTTAGGGTTAGGGTTAGGGTTAGGGGTTAGGGTTAGGGTTAGCGTTAGGGTTAGGGTTAGGGTTAGGGGTTAGGGTTAGGGTTAGGGTTAGGGTTAGGGTTAGGGTTAGGGTTAGTCATTAGGGTTAGGGTTAGGGTTAGGGTTAGGGTTAGGGTTAGGGTTAGGGGTTAGGGTTAGGGTTAGGGTTAGGGTTAGGGTTAGGGTTAGGGTTAGGGGCCATTAGGGTTAGGGTTAGGGTTAGGGGCCATTAGGGTTAGGGTTAGGGTTAGGGTTAGGGTTAGGGTTAGGGTTAGGGTTAGGGTTAGGGGTTAGGGTTAGGGTTAGGGTTAGGGTTAGGGTTAGGGTTAGGGTTAGGGTTAGGGGTTAGGGTTAGGGTTAGGGTTAGGGTTAGGGTTAGGGTTAGGGTTAGGGTTAGGGTTAGGGGTTAGGGTTAGGGTTAGGGTTAGGGTTAGGGTTAGGGTTAGGGTTAGGGTTAGGGTTAGGGTTAGGGTTAGGGTTAGGGTTAGGGTTAGGGTTAGGGTTAGGGTTAGGGGTTAGGGTTAGGGTTAGGGTTAGGGTTAGGGTTAGGGTTAGGGTTAGGGTTAGGGTTAGGGTTAGGGTAGGGTTAGGGTTAGGGTTAGGGTTAGGGTTAGGGTTAGGGTTAGGTGGTTAGGGTTAGGGGTTAGGGTTAGGGTTAGGGTTAGGGTTAGGGTTAGGGTTAGGGTTAGGGTTAGGGTTAGGGTTAGGGTTAGGGTTAGGGTTAGGGTTAGGGTTAGGGTTAGGGTTAGGGTTAGGGTTTGGGTTAGGGTTAGGGTTAGGGTTAGGGTTAGGGTTAGGGTTAGGGTTAGGGTTAGGGTTAGGGTTAGGGTTAGGGTTAGGGTTAGGGTTAGGGTTAGGGTTAGGGTTAGGGTTAGGGTTAGGGTTAGGGTTAGGGTTAGGGTTAGGGTTAGGGTTAGGGTTAGGGTTAGGGTTGGGTTAGGGTTAGGGTTAGGTAGGTTAGGGTTAGGGTTAGGGTTAGGGGTTAGGGTTAGGGTTAGGGTTAGGGTTAGGGTTAGGGTTAGGGTTAGGGTTAGGGTTAGGGTTAGGGTTAGGGTTAGGGTTAGGGTTAGGGTTAGGGTTAGGG